>NW_024016737.1:0-1509 GCF_000499745.2 Eimeria mitis | reverse complement strand
TTGACAGATGTTGGCAACTCAGGGTGTTCGGTTCCGCAGTGATGTTCCCAGTAGATGGCTATGCGAGCTCGCTGTCTGCGTCATAGCACTGTTTGAGGAGCATAGAACCGGGTTCAGCGGTGGCACCCTGAGACGAACGTGCTGGCAATGATCCATTCTGTGCGTGATGCATGCGCATGGCAGATGCGGCAGCGTCAACATACCATGGAGTAATCTGTCACCTCCTCGGGGCGCGCTGTGGTTCAAAACCATCCGCCATTGATTCAGCGACCCCGCTTAGGTATGCACTTTGATATTTGAGAAGCTGACGTTCTGCGCGCATTGAATCTTGGGATCCATTGCTTCGGCAGTGCTCGCAGCCTACATTTGCGTTTGATTGCTGCCAGTTAGTGCGTGCCACTTCTAGAAAACAGAACTACATGTGTGGGCTAGACGATTTAGGGCGTAACCACGAGCAACGCATGTTTGCTTGCTACGCCTTTGTGTACCGTCGTGCCAGTTGCGCACAGGAACACTCTTGTCATGCAATTTTCTGCTGAGGTATCCCTTGATTTGCAAGTCAAATATCGCAAGGTTCACTGGGGGCTGCCGTATCCCTATGCGCGTTTACTCCACGAGGACCTCAAGCGCGTGCTCAGACCGTTTGCTGGTCGGCGGATGTGAAGGTGCGACAGCGCTGAGACCTTCTCCCTTCCAATGCGGGAAGGCGCAATGTTCAAATATCAGCTATTGTAACGATTCAGGAAGTGAGCCGCCTCTACTGAANAATGCGGGAAGGCGCAATGTTCAAATATCAGCTATTGTAACGATTCAGGAAGTGAGCCGCCTCTACTGAAAGGACACGCGCAACGCCCGTGTAGATACTGCGTCAGTTAAGAAGCAATGGGTCGTTGTAGGAAATGCATGTTGGGTAGGCAGTGTACGGGGTATGCACCTGAAAGCCGATTGGATCCGAACTTCACTCGGTGGACACAAACTCGTAACAACACCACGTGCGTCTTTATGCTGTTATTGTTTCTTCACTGCGCTGCTACATGCCAGCGGCGTTAAGGACTGTTCATTTTGACGGCATTATGTTTTGCTTCATCTGCGTTTTGTTCGTGCATGCCGCGGCGGCAAGCCAGGCAGCTGTATTTTCCCGAGATACGTTTCTTCTAGTTATGCGCGGCAGAGAGTGGCACGTGGATGGACGGGCGGTGAGTGGTTGTGGGGCTGTTTAGTTGCGGGTGCGGTGCAGCAATGCTGCCTTTGGGCGCTTGCTAAGCAAGGAGCACTTCGGATATGTGGGAATACCGTCACGGAGCTCCAGGTCTTGTACCGCGAGTGGCTTTGGGGCCCACGACGCCTACCACAGGACAGGTCTGTCCTCATGGATGCGTTGTTATTCGCAGCACGGCTGTGAAGTGAGCAAGGCGGTGCTACGTGCAGGCGCGTGTCGTCCTAACACGCAGAGGCAACGGCATATGCTGGGGTGAAATCAACGCATCCTGGCAACACACCAGTCGGCGC
>NW_024016736.1:0-1510 GCF_000499745.2 Eimeria mitis | reverse complement strand
TTTTCAGGTGGGATATGAAAAAGTTTGACGAGGCAGACCCCTTCATGGGCTCGGCGATGAAGAGTGTTGGCGAGGTGATGGCTATCGGCCGCACCTTCGAGGAGTCTCTGCAAAAGGCTCTCAGGTACTAAACCCTAAACCCTAAACCCTCGTAAACCCTCACAAACCCTTACAAACCCTTACAAACCCTTACAAACCCTTACAAACCCTTACAAACGCTGAACCCTCACAAACCCATACAAACCCTTACAAAAGATAAACCCTTACAAACCATAAACCCTTACGGACTATAAACGCTTACAAACCCTTATAAACCCTTACAAACAATAAACCCTAAACCCTCACAAACCCTAAACCCTTATAAACCCTAAACCCTCTTAAACCCTAAAACCCAAACCCTTCTCGATCTTGAACCCTGCTAACCGTAGAAACCCGTAAACCCTACAAAACCCTAAACCCTTACAAACCCTAAACCCTCCTACATTCCAACCCATGCAAAACCCCTACTAAACCCTAAACCCTAAACCCTAAACCCTAAACCCTTGTCTTTTCTTCTGCAGGATGGTAAAGGGCGAGGCCAATGGCTTCGATGAGAGGATTTACCCTCACCTGGCTCAGAGGGTCTGTCTCCTTTTTCTTTTTTTCTGTTTTTTTTCTTTTTTCTTCTGTCTCCTTTTCTGTCTCCTTTTTCTTTTCTTTTTTTCTGTTTTTTTTCTTTCTTCTGTCTCTTTTTCTGTCTCCTTTTTCTTTTCTCTTTTTCTGTTTTTTTTTCTTCTGTCTCTTTTTCTGTCTCCTTTTTCTCTTGTCTTTTTTTCTGTTTTTTTTTCTTTTTTCTTCTGTCTCCTTTTGTGTCTCCTTTTTCTTTTGTCTCTTTTCCTGTTTTTTTTTTTCTTTTTTATTCTGTCTCCTTTTCTGTCTCCTTTTTCTTTTGTCTTTTTTTCTCTTTTTTTTCCTTCTCTCTTCTGTGTCTTTTTCTGTCTCCTTTTTCTTTTGTCTCTTTTTCTGTTTTTTCTTCTCTCTTTTCTTCTTTCTTCTGTCTCTTTTTCTGTCTCCTTCTAGCCAGCTAGCTAGCTAGCTAGCTACCTAGTGAGATACCTAACCAGTCCCGTATCCCGCCGACGCCTTCTGTATCCCACTAGCTAGCTAGCTAGCTAGCTATCCAGCTATATATCCAGCTAGCTATCTAGCTAGCTAGCTAGCTAGCTAGCTAGCCACTGAGCCAGCTAGCTAGCTAGCCATGTGGGGCTGGGGGCGTGTGCGGCACAGGCAGGAGACGATCCGGCGCTGGCGAAGGAGAGACTCGAGGAGGAGCTGGCTCGCCCTTCTGCAGCTCGGTTTGTCTCTTTTTTTTTATTTTTATTTATTTATTTTTTTTTCTTCTTTCTGTCTCTTTCTGCCTCCTTTTGCTTTTTCGTGTTCTCCTTTTTCATCCTTTTCTCTCTTTCTTTCTGGTTGTTATATTTTTTTATTTTTTTGTTTTCTCGAGTTTACTGTTTAGGATCTATAAAGA
>NW_024016735.1:0-1511 GCF_000499745.2 Eimeria mitis | reverse complement strand
GCGGCGGAAATCTGCCTGTCTAGGCAGAGATAGCTGCCAGGATGGCGACCAAACCGGCAGTTAGAATGCTTGGAACGGTAGCATCTGCAGAGCTTGTTACAATAGGATCCTTCAGATCTTCATCTGTCATACTTTTTAATTCAGTTGTTCGTGTACTAAGCTCCTTGAAGTAGTCTTCGCTGCAAGGAAGGCGAAACAGACAGAAACAAAGAATACATCTCCAGTTAGTGTAGATTTTCACGTCTAAATTTACGTAAGAACCAAAACGCCAAGCTTACCTAAAGGCGGCGTCGTTCTCTGTTGCTCCAGGAGTCAATTCACAGAAAAGCACAGCCGGCGTTGTTGTTCTTGGTTGTGCCTTGGCGTATCTACCAACACTTTTCTCCACACACTTCGCAATGACACATCCGATTTTAGTGCTGCTAGCACCGAGAAGGTGCATCATGCTGCGAGCCTTTTCCTTCTTCCATACCTGTTTCCACGCATCTGAATCCGCCGGGTACGTTTTGCTGTGGAAGAACACACATTGAGTGCAGCACAACAAAAATGTGATGATTTGAATATGGACGAGGGGAAAGCAGCGATGGTAGCAGGGTAGATTTAGTATCTATCGTCGTTGTCGCTTTGTTTTGCTACAAAAGCAAGTGGAAGCTCCCTTTAGCTAAGATGGATATCGCATCTGCTTACCCGAACTCTTCCAATCCGGCTGTGACGGCATCCTGTACCAGTTGACGGTAGTCATGTTCTTCTGTATATTCGAAAGCGTGATGGAACAGCTTCTTCTGGACACCCAAAACAGGAACGAAACGACAAAGTGGCATTCTTATGCTCAGTCTGTGTCAGACAATCATAGAAATAAATGCATAATTTCGGTCGGGTATAATAACGGTGCTTACAGTTGAGACCTGCTGTTCATACTGAGACAGCAGTAGTATGAGCAACGCCATGCACACCTGCTTTTATACTTTATGAGCTTACAAGGTCGTCTGTCATCAATGTCGTGCACGCCGCATTGGTGTCTTCAGTTGAGGTTCCTACTTTCCCCTGCAAGCTGGAGACAAGCTGGGGATCCTTTTCTACTGTATTCGTCTTAGCTGTAATTTTTCCATTACGGGCCAACTTTGCAGTTAAGTAGGCGTCTGCAGAGAACAAATGCGGACAGGAAAATCAATCGGCAATGCAGCGACCTCCGTCTGCCTCAGCTGAGTAGTTGACGGCTTGGAAGCAAACAAAACGGGAGAAAACACAAATAATGTGAGAATTATAAGCGGCAATAGGCTTACCTTCTTCCGCTGGGGCTACCTCAAAAATATATTTTTTTTCTTCGGCAGCCTCGGATTGAAACCAACACAGCCCGACTAGGCAAAATGCTGCTGCGGCCTTGTAGAAGGGAGCCATTGCGACGGAATTCAGGAGAGAGAATATTTTTTAAAAAAGTTTCCTCAGCAAGAGAAATGTAAAGATTCAAATTGAGGAGAGGGGAAAAGACGGCAAGCAGTTCGGAGTTCTTT
>NW_024016734.1:0-1512 GCF_000499745.2 Eimeria mitis | reverse complement strand
GCATCGACAATACGCGCCGTCCAAGCAAACAGAAATGAAGAGCAGGGCGAAAGCAAAATAAATTTCCTCGCCTTCTCAGACGGTTACTCCATGCATCTCAACGTGTGCACACGCGCGCCCCTGACTACCGTCGGAAAGCTCCAAACGTGAACGCACCCATTTGCACAGCCAGCCCAGCCACTGGGTTTTTTCTCAAGCGCATACTGCCTGTGCAAAAGACCGACAATGTCGCAAAACCAGAGAAGGCTCCAACGCGTCACTGGCGTTCGCGGAAGCAAGCTGCGCAATGCCGCCATCCTCACTCAGACCGATCCGCTTGGCAACCGTCATGCGCGGGCTATACGCCTACCTCCAAAACGGAGCCTATTTCTACCCATACGACGGACCAAAACGCAACACTAGTACAACGTTCGAAACGCTGCAGTTGGCTGCATCGGGACCCATGTGGAAGTGTTTCCTTTTCGCAAAAGCTCCAAACGTAAACGAACCCATGCGCGCACCCAACCCAGCCACTGGGCTTCCTCTTAAGCGCATACTGCCTGTGCAAAAGACCGACGATGTCGCAAAACCAAAGAAGGCTCAATCGCTTCATCGCTTCACTGCCACACTCGAAGGCATACTCCGCAACGCCGCCATCACCAGTCACGCCGATCCGGTTGGCAACCGCCATACGCTGCCTATATACGCCTACCGCCGAACGGACCTGATTAACCAAGGCGATCGACCAAACCGCAACCTTAGTGCCAACATCAAAACGATGCAGTTGGCGTCATAGCGACCCATGTGGAAGTGTTTCCTTTTCGAACAACCAAGCCACTCCAAAATGTTCAACACGTACGGCAATCACAGAAAAAGCCCAGACTGAGGCCATGCGACCCGTTTGCACCTGCACAGGAAATTGATGTGCCGTCATGCCTGTGCAGTCTCCTGCCAGACTCAAACGATCATCGCTAACAGACCTCTGAATCCCATGCACACCGAGCGCAAACAGCTCAAGTCCCTCCGCCCAAAATCAGAAGCAACAGAGGCCTGCGGTTAAGGCTGCGCCTGATCTCGCTTTGCCGAGATCCTAGACGACACGTTGCGAGTTCAGCATTGTTCCTGCAGACCCCATACGCGTTCAACAACGTTTGTGAGCTTGGTGCACCGTCGACCTCTGCCTGACCATCTCACTCTGCTTTGCTTCATAACGAACCTCGCCATGCATAGTCTGCCTGGCGTTGATACTACGGACCCGTTGACAATGCATAGTCGCCTCTGGTTTAAACGATATAATATCCTTAGTATGCATTGACTCCGAAATTCACTGAAACCCTTCCCAGTGATGCTTTCTCTGGAAAACGAATTAAGCATCGTCAATACCCGCCACCCAAGCCAATAGAGCACGCCAAAAGCAAAATGACACCCCAAGGCGTCTTACATAGTTAGGATTCTCACCTGCGCGCCTGCACATTCGCATCCGGGACAGATCCCATGACCGCGCTCTGTCAATCAATTCGCCACGAGGTGCAT
>NW_024016733.1:0-1514 GCF_000499745.2 Eimeria mitis | reverse complement strand
TTTTATTATTTTCATTTTATTATTTCCTTTATTGGTGAGTAGAAAGCACTAAAACTCCTCAGTTTCCGCCTCATGCACTCTGGTGTGCAAGAACACAAATTCAAGTTGCACGAAACACACAATGCCCGGGGTACTCAGGCAGATTCCTCGATTTTTTTGAATATTTTTAATATTTTTAATATTTTTAATGAATTAATTTATAATAAACCTTCAGTAAACAAATTACCGTGAAGTATAGCCGTTCTTTTGCTGCCGCTGTGTGCTTGCCGGTGGGTGACCATATTCCTTTTAGAGCTCTTTCTTTGCTTTCTCTTTTCTTTTTCAAGTTTATGAAAAGTTTCATAGAATTATTTTACTAAAAGGATGAAAAATCCCGCTTATTTCCCCTGAACTTGAGCGTATTAGATGCGCAACTGTATGTGTTTGTGTGTGTTTATTTCAGCGATTTCCTCCGTTTTTTTTCCTCTGTTGGTATACAACGTTTCTCCTCATCATCTCGTTCACATTTTGCATTAAAACGCCGCCAGAATGATGGATATTCACGAGCTAGAGAGGGCGCACACGGGCGCGAAGTCGGGTTTTTTTTCAAGTTTCAGTGACTTGCCTGGTCCCCCAGTAGCAACGAAAGCACAGGAGTTTTTTGCCGATCAAAAAAGAAAAAGAGAAACAGAAAATATTATTATTCATGATAGAGAGCACCCTCAACCCCCCCCTCAAAGATATATAGCCGGGAAACCCAGCCCGCTTCACTATGGTGTTCCTCTTTCTGACGGATATGATGCAGGTGTATATGCAGTTTCTTCTGCTTTATTTGCAAACTCTGGAGCTTTTAAAACAATTCCAATTAAATTTAAATCTGTATTCAGACGCAGAAGACCTGGTGATTGTCTACCTGAATGGCCAAATGCTTTCGTTACACACACAGATCCTTGTGAAGCTATACCCACAGAAGAAGTATACACCCCGTATGAGGTCGCTAGATACAGAGACCAGTACGGCCGCCCCCATACTACCTTGGATTTCTCTCCTTAAACACAAAAAAAAAAAGAAAAGAGAAAACACACACGCAACATTTCGTGAATACTACTCACCGCCAACGGCAATGCAGCCCTCCTCATTCGCCGTGCTTTCTAACGAGCATGCATGCATAGATGCATGCATAGATGCATCCATGCATAGATGCATGCATGCATGCATGCATGCGAACATGCGTGCATAGATGCATGCATGCATGCATGCATGCGAACATGCGTGCATGCACTGGGACAGTAATCCTATCTGCTTGTACGCATGCACTGGACAGTGACCCCATGCATACAGCCATGCATGCATGCATGCATGCATGCAGCCATGCATACATGCATACAACTATGCATGCATACATGCATGCGTTCATGTATGCATGCATGCATGCATGCATGCATGCAGTGGGAAAGAATATAATCTGCCTGTTTGTCTGTTTGTGTTTCTTTTTGATTTGAAAACTCCGGCTGTCGCCAAAGCGCATCCTTAAC
>NW_024016732.1:0-1514 GCF_000499745.2 Eimeria mitis | reverse complement strand
ATATATATATATAGCAACATATCTGAAAGCAAAAAGAAAAACAGTTGCAGCATAAACAAATACTGAATTTGAATAGCAGAGAAAAATAAAAAAATAAAAAAATAAAAAAACAAAAAAATAAAAAAAAACAAAAAAACAAAAAAAAGAAAACCTGAATAACAATGCATGCACAGAGTAAAAAGAGACGAACATAAACAGAAAAAGAAAAAGAAAAAATTAAACAACAAAAAAACAAAATAAAAAAAGAAGAAAGTAATAATAAAAAAGAAAATTTAGTTTATTTATAGAACAAAGAGAGAAGTTGAATAAATAAATAAAAAAACAAATGAAAAAAATAAAAAACAAAATAAAAAATAAAAATAAATAAAAGATAAAATAAAAAACTGAATAACAGAACAAAATAAAAACAAAAAAACAAAAAACAAAAAAAAAAGAATTATAAGGATATCGAATGTTTGCTATAAAAAATAAAAAATAAATTTAATTTAATTTAATTTATTTATTTTATTTTATTTTGTTTTTATTTTAAATTATTTAATTTAATTTATTTTAAAATATTAATTTATAATTAATTAACTCATTTTGCTGAAAACTTTTTTTTTATTTTCTTTTATTTGATTTGATTTATTTAATTTAATTTAATTTATTTAATTTATTTAATTTAATTTATTTAATTTATTTAATTTATTTAATTTATTTAATTTATTTAATTTATTTAATTTAATTTATTTAATTTATTTTAATTAATTTATTTAATTTAATTTATTTAATTTATTTTGCTTAATTTAATTTAATATAATTTATTTCATTTATTTAATTTAATTTAATTTATATTATTTTATTTAATTTGATTTATTTAATTTAATTTAATTTAATTTATTTGATTTAACTTAATTTAATTTATTTAATTTATTTATTTTATTTTATTTTATTTTATTTTATTTTATTTTATTTTATTTTATTTGATTTAATTTATTTAATTTAATTTAATTTATTGTATTCTTTTTCAGCTGTCGCCGGCGTACAAAAACCAGCAAAATTTTTTCTTTCAAAAATTTATAAAAAACTTACAAATTAATTTTTATATATTTTTTTTATTTTTTCTTTTTTGTTTATTGTTTATTATATATTATTTACTTAGTATTTATTAGTTTTTATTTATTAGTTTATATTTATTATTTAGTATATTCAGTTTATTATAGCTTTTTACTAGTTAATAATTATATTTAATTTATTATAATTTATTTTTTATTTATTATTTATTAATTTTTATTTTTTATTTATTATTTACTTTTTACTAGTAATTATATTTAATTTATTATTATTTATTAATAGTTTATTATATATATAAATTTTTATAATTTATTTATTTATTAAATAATTATTTTAAATATATATAATTTATTCAATTCCTGCAATCATATACGGCTTACAAATTTAATTTCTTCTTATACGTAATAAAAAGAAAATATATATATATATATATATATATATATACATATATACATATATAT
>NW_024016731.1:0-1514 GCF_000499745.2 Eimeria mitis | reverse complement strand
GATCCAAAGTGCGTCGCTTGCAGTTTCACTGCTAAATGGGGGTTTGAAGGGCCGCGTCGTGCAGGGAATAGGAGCCACCACGGAGTAACGCTGATAATGGAACGGCAATGCTCTACCAGCGGTTTGCTAGCGACCATCTACCCCGCGCCGCCTCCCGCCCGTGCATGCAGCGCCTGGCACATGGAATGGACGCGTGAGTATGCGCAGGAAGTGGGTTAAACGCGTGTGGGACCCGTAGGTGTCAGTGCTGTAGATGGTCTATGTGCTTGACAAGGTGCTCGAAAGTAGATGATGACCTGATGGGCTGTATGCACGTTTAGCAGAGTATCCCTGTGTTTGCGTGGGATCTTAGATGCCGTGATGATTGCTGCGCTGAGCTCTATATATTGCATTACCTGGCGTCGGTCTTTTTTCTTTTGGTTTGTGCTGGAACCTCGTATCACTTTTTTTTCTGCTGCAAGGGAATCTACGCCTGACTATGCTTAGTCCTGAGAGTGAAATGCTGCGTACTCCCTAACGCTGTGCAAAGAGCGTGTGTAAAACGTGGCAGGGCTAGCTTCTACCTAGATCGTTACACAGTAGGTGTCCATCCTGCAGCAGTTTTGTGATTGATAGAAGTCCTATTGAACGGCTTTGCCACGCAAAGTGTTCTCAACTGGCCGATCTGACTCGATTGGCACTCGCATGTCCCCACCAAACCAACACCCAACATTGCGCTGTGCGGCTGGAGCCCTGCTCACAGCCTACCAGGGCAGGCCTGTTCGCTGCATGTGCCCATTGGTCTTCTATGGCAGCCTCAGAAAACCATTAGATAAATACGGCGGGCATTATGCTGGCTTTATGGAGAGAACGTGCAACTGTGGGCCACAAATATCACAGGACTTGCAGGGCATGCACGATGGAGCGATCAATCAATGCATTCATATCGTCAAAGCGCTCAAGTCGAAAAAGAACTGCTGGCCGTTACGCACTCTACCCCGCCACCTGCCCGGCCGCACCCGTGCCCCATACAGGACCACTTTGCGCAGGGGACTCCCGAGGAAACCTACATATCTGCCTTATGCGAACATAGACACGCTACCTTCTGGGCAGTTGCACTGGATTGAAGGGAGATCAGGCTGGCAGCAGTTCAGCTGACGTTTGCGCACATTGCTGAACGAACGCGGCATGTTGGCGTCCTGGTCGCTGCTGCAAAGAAGGATTGACTCGTTCACGCTCCAACTGTAGCCGGCTAACCGACGGTCGGGGCGTGCTTGCCTTCAGGCTGGGATTTTGCGGAAATACTTCTCTGTAGGTGCTATGGCCGGTGAGTGAAGGGTGCAAATCTTGAGGTAAACGAACACTGTACCTTGGCACTTCCAGCTACAGCGAAGAAACGACTGCCTTGAGCACATGAACAGGAATTGTGCGCGAGGATGGCACAACTTTGGTTTTTAACTGCAGATGGTAGGCATCGCACAGGCTTCCACATCACGTAGGACCTGCGTGTACAAAGTGAGTGAAAGTGTACGAAA
>NW_024016730.1:0-1515 GCF_000499745.2 Eimeria mitis | reverse complement strand
CTCTGCTACGTTTACAGCTGTACTCGTCAAACGTGTACGAGCCGCAAGTTTCGGTGTTCTGTGGCACCGGAAGCCTTCATCGCTAAGCACTGGTCTCGTTCTCGTCTGCTGCAGTCTGGCGAACGCTCCTTCCGCATCAAGGTCGGGCAAGTGGAATCAAGGACTCAAGAAAGGATCATCCTACAGGGCCTCCATAGCTATAGGAGCACATCCCTTAGTCAAGACGGTCACGTCAACCCACACTGTGCTTTTAACACTAAGCGCACAAGCTGAATCTGTGTTAGGCGTCACAAAAAGCACTGGCTGCTCCGCATGAGTGTCAAAAAGAGCGGTTCGAGAGGTCAAAATCAAACAAAGTTCCACGTTTAAATTCGTCCGCAAGCCTTGATTTGTTAGCAGACGTTATCATCAGCACTGGGTCAACGCCGAATTTCTGCATGGCTGCGGAGACGCTAGGGTAGGAAACGTAGTGAAGATTAGACGACAAACCAGAAAACGGTGCGATGCCAGCCTGGAGAGGCTAGACCTTTAATAGACATCCGGCGCTCCTGTACCAGGCTTTGGGAGCCTTCCGCCTCTTCACGGTACCGAGCTTCTGGGCCTGGGCATATTCCTCGTATCCTAACAGCCTGTTGAAAGCTCACCTCATCCAACTGTTTACCATTCCCAAAGGGTTACGCTGAGGGGATGCGACAATTTTCTGTGGCCCCGCCAGCGTCCGGACACAAGAATAAATTCATGTTTACACCCAAAAGCGAACACACCTACACCCGGCCCGTCGATAGCACGATGCATATGAGCAAGCGACTAGGGAAACGGCGAAGCACCGTGAGACCTGCTCATCAGCTTTTTCAGTTAACCAGGCCGAGAAGAAAACTAGCACAACACTGTCCACGCGGCTAGCACACGGTCCGATGTTGTGATAGCACGAACTATTTAACATAAAAATGCCATGTATCCAACGGCTGCGCACCCTACAGCTGGCCCCGATCATGTCTCATCCTTCAGGGCGACTCCTGCTCTGCCGCTTGCGCAAAAATTGCCGATGCAAACCTACCATTCGCAATCTCGCTTCTACGTAGACTTACCTGCTTTGCCTACAGGATACATAAGGACTAAACGCAGCAACCATCTTTATGAGGAGTCCTTACAGGTCGAGCTGTTAGGTGAAGAAAAGCAGGTCATGCTCAAATTCATACTGGAAACGGCTTCAGCATGCGTGCCTCCTCAACGTTCCCTTTCTTCACGCACGTGGCATGCACCTAAAGTGCGTCCGAGCATCTCCATTGCGCTACCGCTCCCAAGGCTCGGCGTCGCGCAAGCCAACATAAAATGGAACACCAAACGTAAACAAATACATGTCCTACCTTCACCTCGCCAACGGCAGCCCAATAAGGCGCCCATCTGCTGGCAACGCACACGTCCCTGACTTCAGCAAACGCTATGTAGTCCTCAGTAGACAAAGTCTCAATATCGGAACCTCAGTCACCCGCCTATACAGCCTCAGCAAATCCA
>NW_024016729.1:0-1516 GCF_000499745.2 Eimeria mitis | reverse complement strand
CTGTCGTGTCTGTACACCCCAAATATACACACAAATACAAGCAGATAAAGATATAACAGCAGCAGCAGCAGCAACAGCAGCAGCAGCAGCAGCAGCAGCAGCAGCAACAGCAGCAGCAGTTACGCGCACTACGCGCTGAAGGAGAGATCCTTCGATCTCTCCTTCACCGCGTAGTGCGCGTAACTGCATGCAATACACATGCATGCATGCATGCATGCATGCCTGCATGCATGCATTTCTCTATAAACTTACACAAGAGCACATAGATCTCTGACCGAGTCAACATAGTTGAAAAGATCAGTGACATCATAAGTAATATGTACCGCATGCATGCATGCATGCAACACACCTGCATGCATGCATGCATGCAACACACCTGCATGCATGCATGCATGCAATACACCTGCATGCATGCATTTCTAAACTTACACAAGCGCACATAGATCTCTAACCGAGTCAACATAGTTGAAAAGATCAGTGACATCATAAGTGCTGTGTACTGCATGCAACACACCTGCATGCATGCATGCAACACACCTGCATGCATGCATGCATGCAATCTTCTCTATAAACTTACACAAGAGCACATAGATCTCTGACCGAGTCAACATAGTTGAATAGATCGGTGACATCATAAGTAATATGTACTGCATGCAATACACCTGCATGCATGCATGCATGCATGCATGCATGCATGCAATCATATCTATAAACTTACACAAGCGCACATAGATCTCTGACGGAGTCAACATAGTTGAATAGATCAGTAACATCATAGGTGATGTGTACTGCATGCATGCATGCATGCAAGTCTACTGCATGCATGCATGCATGCAATCTTCTCTATAAACTTACACAAGAGCACAAAGATCTCTGACGGAGTCAACATAGTTGAATAGATCAGTGACATCATAAGTAATATGTACCGCATGCATGCATGCATGCAACACACCTGCATGCAATACACCTGCATGCATGCATGCATGCATTTCTAAACTTACACAAGCGCACATAGATCTCTGACGGAGTCAACATAGTTGAATAGATCCGTGACATCATAAGTAATATGTACTGCATGCAATACACCTGCATGCATGCATGCATGCATGCATGCATGCAATCATATCTATAAACTTACACGAGCGCACATAGATCTCTGACGGAGTCAACATAGTTGAATAGATCAGTGACATCATAAGTAATATGTACCGCATGCATGCATGCATGCAAGTCTACTGCATGCATGCATGCATGCATGCATGCATGCATGCATTTCTCTATATAAACTTACACGAGCGCGCATAGATCTCTAACCGAGTCAACATAGTTGAATAGATCAGTAACATCATAAGTAATATGTCTGAGTTGAGGGTTAGAGGCCTTGAGGCCCTGTTCATACAGCTGGCAGACCCCATCCATTGCTGCTGCTATAGATTCATATTCTAGGTATGTTCGGCTCTCACGGCGATCACTAAACTGAACCAACAAGATTGTGTGGCCCTGAATACATATACAT
>NW_024016728.1:0-1516 GCF_000499745.2 Eimeria mitis | reverse complement strand
GCTGCTCCCGCTCCCCAAATACCTGCAGCTGCTGCTGCAGCTGCGCAGCACCAGGTGCTGCTGCTGCTGCAGCATGGGGGCCCCCAGGCAAGAAGGGGACCCGCAGCCGCCGGCGGACGCCCCCAGTTACTTCGTCTGTTGCATCCAAAAGGAAAGCAGCAGCAACAGCAGGGTCCCCCCCAAAGGCAGCAAAGGGCCCCCGAGTCTTACCCTTGTCTCCACCAGCAGCAGCAGCAGCAGCAGCAGCAGCAGCTGCTGCTGCTGCTGCTGCTGCTGCTGGTGTTGGGCTCCCAGGTGCCAGGCGGTCCACAGCCAGCACTTCCGCTGCAACGCCACGCAAACCCCCAGCAGCAGAATCAGCATCCAAGGCAGCTGCTGCTCTGTCCTCTAGCAGCCTCAGCTGCTGCTGCAGAAGACTACGCTCGCTGCTGCTGCTGCTGCTGCTGCTGCTGCTACTGTTGCTGCTGCTCGAGACAGGGATTGCTAAGGCCAACTCAGAGTTTGCTGCAGTCTCTTCTGCAGCAGCAGCAACACCAGGGGACAGCAGCAGCTTCCTACGTTTTGGCTCGTGCGCTGCATCTGCTTCTGCTTGACTCCCTTGCAACGCCTCTTGCTGCTGCTGCTGCTGTTGCTGCTGCTGCTCCTCTCGATCCTCTTGCTGCAGGTGGTGCTCTCGGTATGCTTGTTGCTGCTGTTGTTCTTGGTCCCCGCCAGCCTGCTGCTGCTGCTGCTGCTGCTGCTGCGGATCCTGCGGTGAACTGGGGCCTTCCAGCGCCAAGAGTTGCTGCTGACAGCTTTGCGGCGCTGCTGCTGCTTCTTGCTGCAGCAGTACCTCGCTTTGTGCCGGCATAAGCGCAGCAGCAGCAGCTGCTGCTTCTGTTGCTGCTGTAGCTTCTGTTGTTGCAGTTGCTGCTGCTGCTGCTGCTGCTGCTGCGTTCAGGGGTAAGAGCTGAGACGCAGGGAGGCTGAAGAACCCCCTATGGGCCTTCGAGCGAAAGGAGGCGCCAATCATAGGAAGTGTACCCGGCGGGAATCCTGCTGCTTCTGCAGCAGCAGCAGCAGAAGCAGCAGCAGAAGCAGCAGCACCCCCTGTTGCTGCTGCAGCAGATGAGGCAGGCTCCTGCTGCTTGGCTGTGCGCCGACGCTCCGCTGCTGGCAGCAAAGCCAGAGGTGTATCTTCCTCAGAGTCATCTGCTTCAGTTCGTGCTGCTGCTGATGCGGGTGTTGTCTGTGCTGCTGCTGCTGCTGCTGCTGCTGCTGCTGTTGCTGCTGCACCTGCATCGCCTTCAGCTGCTTCTGCACTATCCCAAGAAGGCTGCTGCTCAGGTGCAGCGTCGCAGAGCTGCAGCAGTGTGGAACTCCCGTTTTGCTGCTGTTGTTGCTGCTGCTGCTGCTGTTGCTGTTGCTGTTGCTGTCGCTGCTGCTGCTGCTGCTGCTGCTCCTGTTGCTGTTGCCGGTGTTTGAGAAAGAGAAGCAGGAAGAGGAAGTCATGTTCGTACACCGCGTCTACCTGCAC
>NW_024016727.1:0-1516 GCF_000499745.2 Eimeria mitis | reverse complement strand
TGACCGACAGCAAGCCTGAAAGGGAGCAGCACCCATAACGGCGCCAACCAGATGCACTCCCGTATAGCAGAATGCTTGCTGCACACACCCACCCGCCATCACAACGCCACAGGCAGCTTCGCCGCACTCCCGCCGTAAATGTGCGAACGCAAGCTCCGCAGCCCCACGATGCTCACACATACACCTCAACTGCCTCTCCGTCCACTATTCCCGATACGCCTATCCGCTAGCAGACATGACTTTACCCAACAAACGCGAGACAGACCATGCTGACTACTTGCTGCATGCCGATACAGTCGGCTGCATGAGGTGATCAGACCGAGGCGAGCTTTGCTGGCAAGCCACGCACAGTCAGAAACCTCCAAGGCAAAAAAGCGTATCAGTGGCCGGTTGACAGGAATCACTGCGAGGTCCCGGCATGGTGCCTTCCATCACGCTCTCAGCTGTACAGTTACTGCAGGACAAACCCCCCAACATCAGTTGTCTTGCCGCGTCCTGCTGCGCATCCCCGTTAAACAGTGCCGTTATGCCTTGAACCACTAGGTACCGCAGAACAACACGGTTGAAGCAGAAGCAGCTACTTCCTTCCCTCCGCCCTTCCTAAATTCAAACCCCTGCGCAAATCCCCATCTGCATTCATGCCTGCCACCAGACAGCCTTGACTGCAACATTACCCGGAACAGCACTAGACAGATGCACGCCCGTCTAGTGACATACCGGCTTGGCAGGCACGCCAGCGCGCGATAGCAACGACGGAACCGGCTTCGCCCCACTGCTGCCATCGACGCGGGCATCCCAGCTGCACGGCGCCACGCTTTGCCCACATACGCGTCGGCTACCTACGTCTTCTCCGCCCAATATTCCCGGTACACACAGCGGTGGGCGGACACGGCTTGACCAGCGCAACCAAACAACCCAAACCTACGAGCAACTGCCCGACGATGCAGCTGGCCATATGAGNCACGGGCGTGACCAGCGCAACCAAACAACCCAAACCTACGAGCAACTGCCCGACGATGCAGCTGGCCATACGAGCGCTGCTTCTTGGAATACGCCTCCCTGCTAAACCCGCGAGAGTGGGAAATGTCCAAAACAAAAATGCATACCACTATACAGTTCACGCAAGCCACCGCGAACGCACTGCTGCCTCCAACCGCGTCGCGCGCTGCACATATACTGCCCCATGAATTCACCGATATCGCTTGCTCTGCCAAACGCAGCCTCGCGACATCTTCGACTCCTAGGCACCCAGAAAGGACACGGCTAAAGCAAGGCGAACTACGGCCTCTTCTCCACTCACCGGAAGTCCATATAGCCTGCACAAATCCTCACACATACTTACGCTGACAGACAGCAATCATGCACATCCGCACCCCTATCTAGACGTTTCCAAGATGCCTAACGCGCCCAATTCAAAACCTCTGCCCACATGCCCTGATCACTGACTGCATTCACCAACACGCAATGCAACGAAGGCGTATCTGAAATGAGCGTCCTCGGTCGTCTGCATTGGATT
>NW_024016726.1:0-1517 GCF_000499745.2 Eimeria mitis | reverse complement strand
CACATTTCAGAGGGGGCTGAGATGTTGGTTGCAGCAAAATTAGCCTCCTGCTTACCCTAACGCGTGGGGGAAGCCTTAAATAGGCGCTCTGCAGGAAAACAAGGTGGCAGAGACAGATCCAGTGAGCTGAAGGCATCGCCAGGCTAATGCATCTTGTAGCAGCCAACGAACGTTACGCCGGTGTCAGAGTCTCCCCCAGAGAGTGAAACAACAGTCTGCTAGGCCGTGATGCTACTGGCCCAGAAGTGAGACTAATCTGAAGAATAGCAGGATGAGAACGGCGTGGCGAGGGAAAGCAAGAGGAATACGGGTGCTGGAAACTGACCTGAGGGCTATCCTTTGACTGCAGCAGACATGCACGCAGCAGAGCGCAAAAAAACGGGATATGT
Source organism: Eimeria mitis (assembly GCF_000499745.2). Classification (NCBI taxonomy): domain Eukaryota; phylum Apicomplexa; class Conoidasida; order Eucoccidiorida; family Eimeriidae; genus Eimeria; species Eimeria mitis. The sequence continues at coordinate 1,128 of NW_024016726.1, read as the reverse complement.
AAGGATGTGAATTTAGGAGCAAATTAGGAGCACTCATGCCGTCTAGAACACTTTTATTAATCCAGCTAGGCTTAGCAGCATAAAGCTGTATAGTGCATTAGTTCTGCAGAGGGAGGCTTACCGGTTGTTTGGCTGCATCTCGAGCTGCAAGATCGTCGGGGAGCTGAAATGCAATCAACACAGANGGCTTACCGGTTGTTTGGCTGCATCTCGAGCTGCAAGATCGTCGGGGAGCTGAAATGCAATCAACACAGAACGCAAGGCTTAGGGAATTGACAAGAAGTACCTACGGCATCTTAAAGGCATTCTGCGTCTTGCACGACAACAGCAGGGCACAAGTGCTTTTCGGTTTGCAGCCGAGGTGAAGACATTCAGCTGTCACCACAGGACGGCAGTTCGTTTGCTGTAGCTGAATATGCCAGACTTACCAGGATAGGTTCCCTGGGCGACAGCGTCGGGTACTGCAGGAAAGCAAGAATGGCACACACAAGCAACAACAATCGCCTGCTGCTGTACTTTATTAACACGGATCTCCTCCATCGTGCATAAACCACCTGGCAGCTCACGAAGCTCAAAGCTCACCATAAGATTAAATTGAACCTGCAACCACGCAAAAGAAGACAGGAGGCACAACGAAGCAGTGTATGCCGTTGTGCTAATTCTTATTGCATATCTGCAAATGCATTTGCTCTACTTGTTAGGAATCGGGAGAAGCAATAAAAGCTCACTTTGGAAAGTGGAGGTAGCTCCACTGGCGGCGTGCGAGGGCCCTGATGGCAGAGTGTAAATCGCAAGACCATAAACCGTGAGTGTTTTACTCGGCGCATGCAGGTACCTTAGCTACTCTAATGCAAGCGTCTTTTCATGCAGCGCAACTATCATATGTAGCTGGTGGGGTTTTCGCTCACTGGTGGGGTACTTGAATCAAGTAGAGCATCTGAAGAGCACAGACAAACACATATAGAGGCGCACATCTGAATAAGAGAGGTATGCTTTCTCTCAGATGCCGGTTTCATTTCGATGCATCAGAACACTGCCTCTAGCCACCCGGGAAGGAAGCAGTGTCGTACGGGCGACTCGATCTGCATCCTAAGTCGCGATAAAGTTGCATTCCACAGCTGTTGAATG
>NW_024016725.1:0-1517 GCF_000499745.2 Eimeria mitis | reverse complement strand
GCGAGAAGGGGCCGGAGTTTCCTCTTCTGGTTGCAGCGGCAGCGAGCAGCGCTGCAGCGAAGCTGAGAGTTGCGGGCTGCAAGAGGGAGAGGGTGGGGTGGGGTTGTTGTGTGTTGAGTGAATGTAAACAGGTTGCGTTGCTGCAGGAGGAGGACTCGTCTCCCCCTCCTCCACTAACTCCTCAGGCCCCCCCCCTTCGGAGACAACCTCACGACGATGCAGGAGAGATGCTTCGATCCAGCTGGAGACATTGGTGCTAGGGCTGCCCCTTGCTGCTGCGGCGGCAGCAGCTGCTGCAGCAACTGCAGCAGCATCTGCAGCAGCTGCAGTAGCTGCAGCAGCAGCAGCTTCCTCATCGCATTCATCAGTCCTGTGAACGCCTCTGCTATGTAGCCACTCCTCCATCGTCCTCGTAGCACTCCTTGATGACGAGGCACTGCCCTCAGTCCACGGCAAACACATATCCTCCATGCCCCTCCCAAGCCGATCCTGAGTATCCCCCTCCTGCAGCAGCGCATCAAACTCCGCGTCACTGCAAACGCTGACTTCTTCAGGGCCCCCAGGGCCCCCAGGGCCCTCAGCGCCCACAGGGCTCCCTGTGCCCCCAGGTCCTTCAGGGTGCCCAGTGGCATCTAGGGACCCAAGGGCCCCATGGGGCCCAAGTTCTTCATTTGCCTCTCCTTCTCCTTCTTCAGGAAGCAATACTTCTTCTTCTCCCTGTGCAGCCGCAAGGTGTTTTGTGGCCGCAGCGGTTGCACTGTCTTCAGTTGGCTGGCTGCTGCTCGTAAGGCCCTCCCATCCAGACATATTCAACTCCGCCTCTGGGGGCCCCCTTTTAGAGGTCCTCCCTGCTGGGGGCCCCCCTTTTGGGGGCCTCGACAGCTGTTGTGGGCCTCCGGAGACGAACCTTGGCTGCTTCCTCCCCTCCATTCTCTCCCCCGCCCCTGCTGCTGCTGCTGCTGCAAAATGGTGACCCTCAAAACCTGAGAGTCGCGTTGGTGATTGTCTAACTGAGGGGTCAACGAAGACGTTGACATCAGCGGCTGCATGGGGTATCCCGTGCCGCTGCTGTCTCCTGGGTTCTGCTTCTCTCCTCCTCTCTGAACGCATCGGGTGCGTATGCCGCGTTTCAAGAGGACGGCGGTCGGCGTGTTCCTGCTGCACGTGGTGGGGGTCGTCTCCTCCAGCTGGGACCTGCTGAAGCCCCTCCCCTTCTCTGCTGTTGCGTCGCTGTCTTAGGCGGCGGCGCGCTTCTGTCCTTCTCCAGTGCCTCTGTATGATCCGCGCTGCGATGTTCAACACCGGCAGCGACGGCAGCAGCGCGAACCCCCCCAAATCCAGCATCCCATAGCCTGCATTGCTGGGGTGTATCTCCACCTCAGCGGCTTCTGGTAGGTGCGTCATTCTATCAAGCCGGCTGTTGCTGCATGCAAAGCCTTGGGACTGATGGAGCAAACCTTCTGTGGCTGCCGAGGATGGGGGGGGAGGCTGAGGCGTCACACACCTCGACTCCTCGC
>NW_024016724.1:0-1518 GCF_000499745.2 Eimeria mitis | reverse complement strand
GTCTCTGTGCCTTGGCGTCCTGCAGGCAGCAGAGGGAATGATGACACCGCCTGGGGGCCCTGCAAGTGATATGTTCGAACAGCCATTCTTCGGGGACTAATCTATGACGGCAGTAGATGTGATGAAAATGATCCTAGTGCATCCGCTCGGCCTATCCTGGTACTTTTCTGGCTAACGCCCAAGGGCAGGTCTACGAAGAGCAGTCGCAGGAATAGAGGGACAGTGACTTGCTTGGGAGAAAAATGTCGCGTTACTGCTTCCGGTGCGCTGTTAAGTTTGTCGGCGTGCTATTGCTGGCGATTGCCAATGCAGCGCTGTTGCGTGTTTTATTCGGATAAGCGGTACGTTATGCTGTTCGAATGAAAGCAAGCTTTGACGCAAGTGCTGAGTAACTGGATGGTGGACGCCGCATGCCGCATGCGAACTCAGGATGTCGCTTTAGGATCACACTTCGTAATGTACGTATGCGGGGAATCCCGTCTGATTACCACGGCAGCTCTGATGTGTGCAGAAAGTGGGTTGTTGCCACAATGCAAATCCGTAGGCTGTCAAACGTGTGTTACTTTGGAGATGCCTTTGCATGAAGTGGCAACTTGCATCGGGTGCCAAGGAATGGTGTTGAGCGTTTTTGCCAGCCGCCGCTGCTAAGATGGACGGATTGATTGTTCCTGCAGAAAGTGCGTCCTCNGTTGAGCGTTTTTGCCAGCCGCCGCTGCTAAGATGGACGGATTGATTGTTCCTGCAGAAAGTGCGTCCTCTAGTATATTGTGGCGTTTCCCCCGAAAGAGTGCTCACCCACAAAGCAGTGCAGGGTTTGTGTGGCGCTTCACGAGCGTTGCGTGTATGGCAGGAAACATTCCGGATATTAACAAGGTGAACTAGCTCTTGCAGGTACCGTATGGGGTGCCGTCCCGCCATACGTGCACTGCATGGGATCTGTTGGTGCCGCTATTGCTTCGAGACGAATTTTTGTCGGCGGCTGCTGCATTGACGATCTAGTACAGCAGCTCTGCGTGTTCTAGCGCAGCACTAGCTAAAGCGCAAAGCAGGCTTTGCCAAGCTCAGTCGCAGGAATAGTGTGAGCTTGAGGCACTTCGGGACAAAACGTCGCGTTGCTGCTTCTGGACGGCAGACACGTTTTTTGGCTTGCCATTGTTTGGGCTAGCAGACGCGGCGCTATTGCGTTTTCTATTTGAATAGTCGGTGCGTTTTGTTTTTGGGAGGGGAGAGCGCTTTGGCGCAGGTGCTGATCAGCTGGATGGTGGACACAGGCTGGCAAGTCAGGATGACGCTTTGGGGGCGTGCTTCGCAGTGCCCGGGTGCGGAGGCTTCCGTTTGACTATCAGTGTGACTACTGGGTATGCAGGACGTGGGTTGTTACCGCAATGTGAATATGCCTGCTCCCAAGCTTCTGTTCCTTCTTAGATGCGTTCCAGTGAAGGGACACTTTTGGTTGAGAACGGTGGACTGGTGTTGCCTCGTCTCGCCAGGCAACGCTGATGCGAGGGAATACTAGGT
>NW_024016723.1:0-1520 GCF_000499745.2 Eimeria mitis | reverse complement strand
ATTCTGGTCTGCCCCTGCACCCGCTGCTGCTGCTCCGCAAGAGCCATGATAGCGTGGATCGATTTCCTCATCATAGTTTGGATGTGTTGCGCCGTGTTGCTGCAAAGGCGTCATGTGCACCGGCGGCCTGGTGCAGTCGTTCCTCCCAGAGCCTCACAGTAGGCGTGCTGTTCTGCGCCTGCACGCTAATAGGCACTTGTGGCCTGTGCTCACCTTGCAGAAAGTGCGCTTTGCCTCCCACAAGAGATGTGGGCGCGTGCACCGCATCTGCGTCCATCTGCGTGCGCTGGCGTGTATCGCCTCTGCTTGGAACATTGGTGGCAGGCGAGCTGTGTCTTTATGACGGTGGTAAACAGAATGGATTTTCTTGAACATATGCGGGCGTATCAGTGTGTGTTTACAGTTGCGTTTGCGTCCAACCAACGACAGTGAGAAGGAGTGGCATTCCTGACAGTATAGCGCGGAGCTGTGGTAAAGAGACGGGTTGGCACGCGCCTGGTCGTTGGATGGTAGCAGTGTCAGAAGCCGGAGCAGCCCTGTGACGGCAGCCGAACGTGGTCTGGGTGGACGCGTGGTCCTGCTGCAAAGGCCTCATGCGCAGCAGCGGCCGCGTGCAGGGGATGCTCCCAGAGCTTGGGGGAAGCCGTGCTGTTCCGCGCGTGCATGTTGGCAGGCAGTTGCGCGCTGCGGTCACCGTGCAGTCGACGGGCCGCGCTTCGTGCGAGGTTCTGGTCTGCCCCTGCACCCGCTGCTGCTGCTCTGCAAGAGCCATGATAACGTGGGTCGATTTCCTCATAATAGTTTGGATGTGTTGGGCCGTGCTGCTGCAAAGGCGTCATGTGCAGCGGCGGCCTGGTGCAGGCGTTCCTCCCAGAGCCTCACGGCAGGCGTGCTGTTCTGCGCCTGCACGCTAATAGGCACTTGTGGCCTGTGTTCACCGTGCAGGAAGTGCGCTTTGCCTCCCCCAAGAGATGTGGGCGCGTGCACCGCATCTGCGTCCATCTGCGCGCGCTGGCGCGTATCGCCTCTGCGTGGAATATCGGTGGTAGGCGGACTGTGGGTTTCGGACGGTGGTAAAACGAATTGATCTTCTTGAGCATATGCCGGTTTATCAGTCTGTTTCTACAATTGTGTTTGCGTCCGACCAACAACAGTGAGAAGGAGTGGCATTCCTGACAGCATGGCGCGGGGCTGTGGTAGAGAAAGGTGTTGGCGTGCGCCTGGTCGTTGGATGGTAGCAGTGTCAGGAGGCGGAGCAGCCCTGTGACGGCTGCCGAACGTGGTCTGGGTGGACGCGTGGTCCTGCTGCAAAGGCCTCATGCGCAGCAGCGGCCGGGTGCAGGGGATGCTCCCAGAGCTTGGGGGAAGCCGTGCCGTTCTGCACGTGCATGTTGGTAGGCACTTGCGTGCTGCGGTCACCGCGCAGTCCGTGCGTTGCGCTTTGCGCGAGATTCTGGTCTGCCCCTGCACCCGCTGCTGCTGCTCCGCAAGAGCCATGATAGCGTGGATCGATTTCCTCA
>NW_024016722.1:0-1520 GCF_000499745.2 Eimeria mitis | reverse complement strand
CGGCATACCCCTCAGCGCCCCTATACATACAGTCGCACCCAAGTCTACCGACGCCTTGGCAGTCACGCACTGGCTGCTATTATCCAAGAGGGCCACACAAAACCGTCGCCGGATACATATGTAGGGAAACACGGTGACCTCCCGATGCATAACCAGCACTTCCCAAGTCCAACACGTAACAATTGCTCACAGTGTGCACGCGAACGCCGCCAACAGTTATTGCCGACACAGCTGCTGACATCCACGTTCGCACCTCCACGTTTGACATGACCTCCGGGCCAGGCACATGCACGCGTGCGCCGCCCAACATCTCTACAACTGCCCTGCGTGCAACGCGCCTCCTGCGCAACATAAATAATGCTGCAAACTGTAGTTGCTAAAAACGCGCGCGCATGCCGGCCGCACACCAACTCAGCAACCAAGGTTGCTGACTGCTACTCTCCAAGTGCAGGCCACCATCTGCAAAATGCGGCATATTCATCAGCGCCCCTATACATACAGTCGCACCCAAGTCTACCGACGCCTTGGCAGTCACGCACCGGCTGCTGTTATCCAAGAGGGCGCACACACAACCGTCGCCGGATACATATGTAGGGAAACACGGTGACTTCCCGATGCATCACCAGCACTTCCCAAGTCCAACACGTAACCCGCGCCCACAGCATGCACGCGCACGCTGCCAACAGTTATTGCCGACACAGCTGCTGATATCCGCGTTCTTGCCTCCAGGTTTTACATGACCACCGGCCCAGGCACATGCACGCGTGCGCCGCCCAACATCTCTACAACTGCCCTGCGTGCAACGCACCTCCTGCGCAACATAAATAATGCAGCAAACTGTAGTTGCTAAAAACGCGTGCGCATGCCGGCCGCACACCAACTCAGCAACCAAGGTTGCTGGCTGCTACACTCCAAGTGCAGGCCATCATGAGCAAAATTTGGGATAGGCGTCAGCGCCCCTATACATACAGTCGCCCGCTGCCTGGATGCCTGGAGGTCCATAGCGTCGANGGGATAGGCGTCAGCGCCCCTATACATACAGTCGCCCGCTGCCTGGATGCCTGGAGGTCCATAGCGTCGACAACAGACACCATCATCCGCCATCATCCGCATTATAATCAACTGTAGCAAACGTACTGGCTCGGCCTGAAAAAACAAAAAGGCCTACATGCAAGGGACGCTCGCCTCCAGCGACACCTTGATGCGTGCAAATGCTGCAACACCAATTCGCACACACGCGTACCGGCACCACTGCAACACTACGTAGACAATGCTCCCTCTAATGAATAGCCACAAACGTACTGTCTCGGCCTGCACAGCATCCCAACACGTACACGCGAAACGCAATCACAGAGCCTGATGCCTTGGTCCGTGCAAACGCTACAACGCATAACCGCACCGATGCGCTTGAACCGCCACCACCTCTAGCACACGCAGCACGATAGACACAGCAAACGCCAGAGCCGAACCCACTCTCTGTAGATGCCGTACGTGAGCATGTAAACTACAGGAGACAGACA
>NW_024016721.1:0-1522 GCF_000499745.2 Eimeria mitis | reverse complement strand
GGAGCTCAGACCTGCATTCAAAAAAACCTGTAACGGTTTCTTCGAGCGGTGCTCCCATTGCCGCTTTTCTCTAATTTTAAAAATTATTTTATTCCACGTTAGCGCGCGCAACTGCAACATTTCGAAGGGCTCACCTTCCAGCATAGCCGGGATTCATTGTTACGAAAATTCCCACTGTGGGGACAAACTTCAGGCTCTTGCCCAGTAGTTCTACGGAACCTTTGCCATTTTGTAGGCTCGTCTGTATCGCCTTGATTTGAGCGGATACCACAGAAAGCACCTCTGGATTGATGCGGTTGAACTCATCGAAGCAACCCCAGAAGCCTAAGACCAGTGACAGAAGGAGCAAGAGAAAGTTGAGGAACTAATTTTCATGGGGTGGAGAGCTTAAAGGCACGGGTTCTATTGGCAAAAAGCTTTTGCCTACGGATGCTCCTGTGGAACCATACCAGTTTGCACAAGCCCTGAGAAAATCGTCCCCATTGCCTTGTAGTCCAACCCTTCACCACAGTTTTGGACAACGCAGCGAATTGCTAAGGACTTGGCCAAGTCCTTTACGGTCTCTGTTTTGCCAGTTCCAGCTGGTCCAGCCGGTGCGCCCCCCAAACAGAATGTGAGGGCCGTTGTGAGAGTCATAATGCATCTATCCGTTAGAGGAGTGATGACCAGGTGGCCATTAAGACCTTGGTACTCGTATCCATATCTGCAGCGCACAGAAGCCTGGTTGCATTGGGAGGGTTTCATTAAGCAGTGTAGAGTACACTGCCTCCTAAGTGTCTCCCCATTCAGTCATTTGCTAACCTGAATTGCCCAGTGCATTGCCGTATTTCAATGTCGTCTATCGCTTTGTCCCAGTAGAAGCGCAATTGACTCTCCCATTCAAAGCTGTTGGCGCTGAACACCGCATTCTGGACGAATCTCTCGACAAGGTCACGTGCATGCACGTCCAATATAATAAGGGTGTTCACTTTTTTTCTAGCGCGGTATTCTAGTGGCTTCCGCACCACCTCGATCAACGTGTGGACCTGAGCGTACGTTGCTCACGAGAACCCATAAAGAAGTCAGATCTCTTTTTTATGATGCCTACTTGAGAATAAAATGCTTTGAGCTAAGTTAAGAATGCGTTAACGTTTACTGCAGCGATTTTGAAAGCCACGGCTCGTTACCTGCTGGCGCTGGACTGCCACTTCATCACGAAGCGCATTTTTGTCCCCTTGTTCCATCCTCTCAAATGCGTCCTCAACTCGCCAAGTCCACCAAATACGAGATCCCACACACGCCACCATGCCAAGCTGTTCGGTGATCCACTGCGTCCTGAAAGTACACAAGCTGGAACAGGGGCATCGACTATGCAGTCCCTTTCAAGGCGCAGCTACAACCAGGTTGGCATTTTCTGGGATTAAAATGGCCTGAATAAACTAAGCTCACCTTGGCACGCAGCCGTACATGAACACGCCCTCCTTTGTTATTCTGTGAAGAGAAACTTTCATGGCTTCGTCAACTGTGGTCATCCACTCCTCAG
>NW_024016720.1:0-1522 GCF_000499745.2 Eimeria mitis | reverse complement strand
AGGAGTTGGTTTTGTGTGGGGTGTACGCAACTCCCGAGGTGGAGGCAGAGCGGCAGAAGACAGTGGATTTTATCCTGGAGATGGGACACCAGGCTTTGGGACGACCAGATATTGCTGCCGAGCAATGCAATGATGATAGCACACGGAAGGGAATGTTAATGCTCCTGCAGCGATGTAGGACTCCTCGACCAGAGTCAAACCCTTCGGAGCTGGCTGTGGAGGCAAGCATTTGCGCGTATAGAATTTCGCGGTGTTATAAGGCTCTAGGGGAGCTGCAGCCTTGGGTAGGAAATTCCCTTCCGATACCAGAACAGGTAAGCAAGCAAGCCCTCAGAGTGTTTGCGTATATACAAAACGCTGGAAGATGCAGGCTCAAAGGAGACGTGGCTGCGAGCTCCTGGGTGGAGGAGATGCAAACCGCGGCTGATTATTCCGGGCTTCTCCCAAGCGCTTACAGAGGTAATCGATTCACGTACCGGATGTCATTCCACGAGGAGATGAAAAAAAATAAGCAACGTTACAGGCGGGATGCAAGAGGACTTCGTCGCAGCGTCGAAGAGGCTTTGAGCAATCAACGGCTGGAACAGCGCATGCACGTGCAGCGCCACGAGCTGGAGCTGCGGCAACGGCAGGGCCCAAAACCGAAGCCCCAGCAACAGCATCCTTTCGCCAGCCAGGTGCCCGAGACCATTGCTGGACCTAGCTCCATCATCCGACCTGCGGGGCAACCGGCCACTCCCGGAGCCGGTTCAGCCATAATGACTTCGCGCCCTTCTCAGCCCCCTCCTGCCCCTTGCGAGGGAACTGCGCCAGCAGGAGCGGCCTCTTCGCTGAGAGCGCCGTTACTTCAGCACGTTCAGCCTCCACACAGCGAGCCGCAGCAGCGTACTCCCACCGCTCATCCAAGGCACGCGGGTCAGCCCCCTCACCTCTTTGCTCCAAGTTGGGGCACGATGCAACAAGAGACGAAGGACGAACAGCAAACCTCGTTCGAGCATGTCGCAGCAAAGTCTGGTCTTCGAGCAGAGGCACCTTCCTTCATACCGAGAGGCTCAACACACACGGGCGCGCAGCAGCACACACCGCGTACCGCATCTGGTACCGGGGATGGTTGGCGGCTCGTCCCACCACCTCCTGGCTTTGCGTCCTCGTGGCGACCCGTACGTCCATCTGCCACTGGGCAGAGCGGGTTTCCGTTGGCTCGTCCGCCACGTATGCCTACTCAGAACGAGATTGGGCACGCGGAAACGATGGCGCCAATGCACTGGTCTCCACCTGACAGCAGTGCGCCTCTTCTTCATCTTCGCGCTCCCCCCCAACAAATGCGTGAACCTTCTGTCGCCGACCCATATCAACCTACTGAAGGACCGACGCTCCGGTTCCCCAGGCGTACCGTTCAGCGTCCCACTTCCCATATTGCGGGGTTCGCTGTTCCACCTCCGCAACAAATGTCTGGAGGTTGGCGACACACACGTTCCTTGGAGTCTGGAAGTCCTGCACCGCTTTGGCAACCTTTGGAGAG
>NW_024016719.1:0-1524 GCF_000499745.2 Eimeria mitis | reverse complement strand
CTTGTACTGAAGGAAAGAAGTGCCTAGAAGCCTTGGAGAAACAGATGCAGATGCACTGGCTAGATTATGCGGAATGGAGCCTTAACATTCGCTCTTTGGGTTGCGAACAGGGTCAATCTAAAATCTGAGTCTTGGGTCCACCTGTTTGCTTGAAGCTTGTGCCATCTTGCGCAGCTGCTCAGCTGCGGCTCTTGCGACGTCCGCGCGGTCTGCAAGATTGCTTCGATCGGCGCATCCATCGGCTCTCGATACGATTCGTGAGCGGGCACGTGACACGACCGCTGCAAGTCGACGCTGCTCGTCCATTTCAGCTGCCGCAGCCAGCTCGTGTTGCGCTGCGTAAATGTTCTGTGGCAAGCGGGCGCGCTGCAAAAGTGACGGATCCGTGGTCTGCGCAGAAGACAAATCAATGCGCTCTTGAGCTAGAAATTGTAATGCATCCAACTGAAAGTGGCTAGGCATCGACGTGCAATCCAGTGTAAGCAGGCAAGACGTGGAAACCCGCTAAAATCTTACCTCATGTTCGCCCTTATGAGCAACAGGTGAATCGTCCTTCGGAGGAGCAGTGGGCGGCGTTTGAACAGACGGTTTCCCAATCTGTTCTACCCGTTCCTTTGCTCCCTCGTGACCTGACTGACTGCCCCCAATTTTCACGTCTTGGTAAGCATCTCTAGACAAGCTCTGCGGTCCTCCACTTGGCTGCGTACAAACGCAAAACAGACAGCAGTATATAATGCGAAATTCAACGCCTGACGAGAACAGCAACAGAACAGAAAGCACTACATGATGCAACATGCAATGTTTAAGATAAACGGGTACTGCCCACCCAATGTGTATACCATGGTGTCTCTCGTCGCACCCAACATCAGCTTATTTAAAGTCACTTCTGCACCGGAAAAGCATGCCTCCCTATGGAAGAAAATACAAGGAGGGAGTGTCTGCTTCTTACCTCCACTGTATTCGACTTAGGGCCCTGAATTTCACTAGCGGCCCTCGCGGCCTCAATTCTTCGCAGTTGCTCAGCAGCTGCCTGCGCGACATCTGACCTCTGCTCAAAGCATTTCAGCTCAGCTGAGCCTTCTGCCCGAGATATTGTCCTAGAGCTTATCCTTGAGGCCAGGGCAGCTGCTCTCCTCTCATTTTGGGCGGCGAAAACTTCGGCGACGGCCTTCTGCACGGCCGCAGCCCTCGTCGAGGAAGTGGGGCGCGCTGAAGCTTCACGCCCTGCAGTTTTCACATCATTTGTGTCCGTAGCTCCACTTTCAGTTAGATCTCTCTCTCTACGATGAATTCCCTCACTGTTCGGGGCTGTCGACGTTTCAAAACCACTGGAAGAGCTTTTCGTGTCTCCCTGCGCAAGCGAAGGAGCACGCTGGTCCCCTGAGTTTTTGAGTTCATGACTAGCACTTCGTTCTACAACTTCTGTGATGGGTGGCCCTTCCGAGACAAGATTGGTGCCCTGTTGGGCCTCCACAGACTGTACATGCATGTTGACCAAAGACCGCTCCCGGCGAAACACATCAG
>NW_024016718.1:0-1525 GCF_000499745.2 Eimeria mitis | reverse complement strand
GCTGCGCCGTTGTATCGACATTATGAAGCTTGCGGTTGTTTGGCCCGTCGTTGTTAGATGCAGCTGCATTTGCCTACAGGCGTATGTGGATTGCTTTGGGGAGCGGTAGGGGGATTGTGGGTCTCCAGCTTGCGTGCAAGCGTGCTCCTCTGTGATGTGGCGCACTGGGTTTGGCAGAAAGTAGGCGCATATGAGTCAGACATCGTTGCGGCAATGTAATCCATTCATCAAGAAGAAAGAACACATTGTAGCACGGTTGAAGCACGCCAAGCGAAGGCATGTTATCGGCGCGGCTATGAGCGTTTTTGCTCTTCAGATCGTATGATTCAAGGCAATGAGATATACGCGCATGCATGGAGAGTTATGATGTGGGGGTGTGGATATTTCTGATGTTGGAGCGTAAGAGGACGTGACTCGGGGCTCCCATCCCTTTGGCGTCTACCCAGCCGGGCGGGGTGCACTGGATCTGCGATTTGCGTGTGAGAGACCGGGCATGACATTGTCATCGATGTCAATGAACTGATGACGCAGTGCGTGTGGAGTGCAGTACATTGCAGGAGGCATCAGTGACTATGCGGTGATTTGTGTCGAATGTTTTGTAGTACTTAGGGCATGTGGGGTAATGCACGATGGCTGCAGTCCTGCAGACAATGGGAATAACGAAGGTCTGGCCGCGGATGGCATAGACATGTTGGTGTTCATGAGGCTTGCACTGAAGGAACCGGAGCCCGCGGCGCACTGTGTACCTACCGAGTACTTCGGAAAAAGTCGGACGGTACAACGCGGGCTAGCGGGTCTGGTTCGTCCTGGCTCCCATAATTTTTTTGGACACGGAGTGTGTGGAGTTTCTGAATGCATCGCTGATTGTCTTTCTTCCGACTTCCTAACCTGAAGGCAAACTGGGAAGGTGTCTGTTCAAATCTAACATAGGAAACAAAAGCAAATAAGGAACATTTTTCTTGTATTCACACACGCGATGGTCCAAGCATGCCTGTTCTCGATTGTCGTCGGCCTTCCACTAATGCTAAATTGGGCAGCTACGGGTAATGCAGCGAGGTGCATTGCTTGGCAGTTTGTGCCTAGTCTGCGTTTGTTTTCCTTGCTCCGGTGGAATTTAGCAGTATCTACCGACGCCTACTACTCCGACATTTTGCGCAAAGACGCACGGAACATGCACGTGCGCGTGTCGCGAGTTTGTCAAGCTTGTGTACACACCCCTACTGACGCGGTGCGGCAAACCCTTCCCCACCGTCACACCCGCGCGCGGTCCTCTCAGGAAGTATGCCCTCAAAAACAAACGCACCCGATCTGCTCCGGTACGGGTACTGCCAAGCTTCAAACTACTAACGGCAGGCATGGATGCGCTTCTGCATGAGTGCGGATCCATGAAGTTGCACGGAGGTCGTTTCGTTTTGACCGGACTCTTCTTTGGTATCTGCTGGTGCAGGGTGTTTGGGCGTTGCGATATGCATTTGCGATACCGACGCTGGCTTGACACTTGACCCCAAGTAACTGGGGACGCAGT
>NW_024016716.1:0-1525 GCF_000499745.2 Eimeria mitis | reverse complement strand
CATGGCACTGGCGCGGGAGGCCTTCTCAGCTCCTATGCCTGCGCTCTCTGGGTCTTCGGTTTTGCTGCTGATCTTGCTGCTGTTGCTGCTTCTGCTGCTGCTGCTGCTGCGTTTCCGGCTGTTGGTGGGGAAGCTTGTCTGATGGATGCTCGTTAAGCTGCCATATTCATTGGCGATGTTATTGCTGCACAGACAACACCCTTTATTCCTTCATTGCGCTCTGCTGCTGTTGCTGCTGTTGCTGCTGTTGCTGCAGCCGCCAGCTTTTTCTTACTCCTTTAGAAATCCGGAGATGAATGGCCGGTTTTTTGGAGGGGCTCAAGAGGGAGAAGAGAAGGAGGAGAACTCAGAGAGTGACGAGGAGCAGGGGGAGCAGTCTAGCAAATGCGTATCTGCATTTAAGGATTTCATCTCCGCTGTATTTCCTAACACTTATCCTCTCTTCTGGCTGGCTCTCCCCTTCGCCGTCTGTGCTGTGCTGGCAGCCGCTTCCTTCGGCAATAACACAGAGGCAGAGGAAGAGGATCTTGTGGTGTTTGCAAGAGAAAACCAATTCAACGCAACATCCAACGACCCCGACACCCAAAACACTTTTGTAGGCGAACACTTAGTTAACAGTACTCTCCTTAGAATACGAGCATGTGTTTAGTACTATATGCACTCAATACATGTATATGGGCATGCATTTATGCTGCGGCTCTAGCAGAAAATAGCAATTATATAATTTAAATTATATGTTTTTAATCGTATTGTTTGTTTGATGGGAGGGTCTTACTTCCTGGTGCTGACGAAGCACCGTGTTTAGGTTAAGCACGAGTCAGCTAGCAGAAAGAAACAACCAAAAGTGCACCAGCGAATGTTTTGTACGAGAAATATGATAATAAGGACACGTAGGCTTGCAAAGATATAGAAGAAAACGCCAGGCAGCGCAAACTCTCTTTCTCTATTGGAATGTCACTGTCTAGTTCTTGACCTTCACGCTGTTTGGTGTTTCCTGCACCAGCGGTACCCCTAGTGCCTGCAATCAAGCCTTGTATTCGCCTTTTATCAGAAGCACTTCGAATAAAACCTTGCCCGTGTGACCGCCTGTGATCAGACCTAGGGTTTAGGGTTTAGGGTTTAGGGTTTAGGGTTTGAGTTGCGTGCCGTTTGGGTCTCAGGTGAAGCAAATGAGCACCAGGGATCTGACCTTCCAGGGCGTTGTCCTTCTCATCTTCATTTCGCTAATCAACACGGCGGCATGGCTGGGGTGTATGCTAGCGAGGTGCGCCTCCATCCAGTGGAAACCCCAAACTTGAAATGCAGGGTTTGTAGCTAAGAATTCAAAAGACGTTCCGCTGCGTAGTTTCTGTTAGCGTTCTAGTTCTGCTGTTTCAACCGTAATATCCCCAGCCATGTATAATGCCAAGGGGGTTTAGTGTTAACCGCCTGCCTAGGAGCTGTTTCTTGCGTGCGTTCAGAGCTGTATTCTTGACGGTAATTGTGAACATTGGCCTCTACCAAAAACAAAGCGTTTCCTCCTTGC
>NW_024016714.1:0-1527 GCF_000499745.2 Eimeria mitis | reverse complement strand
AAAAAAAAAATTTTTTTTTTTTTTTTTTTTTTTTTTGCAAAAACATGAAACATGCAAGAGGACCTGGTGCGAGCGAGAGGAAAGCTAAGAGGGGAAGGAGAAAAACTTCTTCTGTTGCAGTAACTTTTATCAAATAGAAAAAGAATTCTTTTTAAAATATAAATAAAAAGAAATTTATTAAAAAAATATTCACAAAACTCTTGCAGCCAGCCATCTGCACTATATATATGATGCTTCTGAACATGAACGAAACCCGATCGCAGCAGCTGCAGCTTCTGTTTAGCTTTCCGGTGTTTTTTGTGTATAAAAATAAATTATTTTAATTTTATAGAATTTATTTTACTTTTTTTAAACATATCAATATAAATATTCACTTTTTTTGCGGTTTTTTTTGCAGCTTTCCTCCCCCTATTGAACACCCAATCATTGATTGCTAGCAACCTGCATGTACACCTGAAATCCTTGGGGCCCCGGAACAGACGAAAACGGAACTAATTTTTTTTTCTTTTTTTGGTTTTTCTTTGTTAATTTCTTTTTTTTATGTTTTATATGAATATAGTTTTTAGTTTAATAGGTCTAATCACCAGATATTACCACCACAATACCCGCAATAGTCTATAAGGGTGTTGCAGCAAACGATGAAGCTATAGGCTCAGTCTCAATAGATATAAAGCCTTCGCTGCTTTTTTATAATAGCATTATATATATATTTATATATATAAATAAATATAATTAAAAGAAAAGAAATATTCTATGATCAGCTGCATGCAGCAGTGCTCGATGCAGCTACTGCTGCAAGAAAACCCCACACTGAAGAATAAAAAAACTATAAAAGTTTTTTTACTTTTGCTGCATGCATACACAGCCCCAAAAGACTATCGTTAAATACTTTCTTCACTCGCAGCAGCTACGGTGTACTCACATAGACAGAAAACTACAGATGCAGAGAGAGACGAGAGGGAACAGCAGCAACTCTAGGGTTTAGGGTTTATATAGAGCTGCAACAAATCTAGGGTTTAGGGTTTATATATAGCAGAAAAAAAAAACTAGGGTTTAGGGTTTATATATAGCAGCAACAAATCTAGGGTTTAGGGTTTATACGGCAGCAACAAATATAGGGTTTAGGGTTTATACGGCAGCAACAAATCTAGGGTTTAGGGTTTATATACAGCAGCAACAAATCTAGGGTTTAGGGTTTGTAGGGCAGCAAAAAAAACTAGGGTTTAGGGTTTATATCTAGCAGCAACAAATCTAGGGTTTAGGGTGGTTTTAATGGATGTATTTATTATTTATTTTATCTAAACCCTAAACCCTAAACCCTAAACCCTTCTATATATATTATAAAATATATAAAATGCATGCATCTATAAAAAACAAAAATAATTAAAGTTTTACAATTCCTTCGTCCTCATATTAAACAAGAAAAACAAGCTACCAGCACATAAAAAAATAAAAACGCTTCTACTATAGAGCCCTATATACACCATATATCTGATATATATATATATATATATATATATATATATA
>NW_024016713.1:0-1529 GCF_000499745.2 Eimeria mitis | reverse complement strand
GCAGCAGCAGCAGCAGCAGCAGCAGCAGCACGAGTGGTGCAGCTGCAGCAGCACGGGGATTGATGCAGCTGCAGCAGCAGCAGCAGCAGCACAATTGTTGTAGCAGCAGCAGCAGCAGCAGCAGCAGCAACACGATTGATGCAGCAGTAAGAGCTTGTCTCTTCCTCTTTTGCTGCTTGTACTGATGCCGTTTGTTTTGTATTTGTTATTTTATAATTGGGGTTTAGTGTCTCCTTTTTTTTTATCTCATCAGCAGCACGCTGCTACTGTCTCCTTATATACTTTATATATTTCTTAGTATAAACAACTGCAGCAAAGGAGACACCTTGCTGCATGCGCTGCAGCAGCAAGAGATTGAGGTGTATAGGGAGATAGAGAGACACCAGGAGAGAGACAGCACCGAGTCTAGAGTAGATACACACAAAACAAAAAAAAAAAGAAAAACAAAAAAAAAAAACAAAAAACAAAAAACATAAACCCTTGGAGGGGGAGAGAGAGAGACAGCGGGGACACCTCGTTGTTATGTCTCCACATACAGACGGGGACAGCAGCAGCAGCAGCAGCAGCAGCAGCAGCAGCAGCAGCAGCAGCTAGATGCTGCAGCAGCAGCGAAGGAGACACTTGCTGCTATCTTTTGTTTGTCTCTCTCTCTGTGTCTCCGTATGTCTCTTTGTTTTCTCTGGTTTTGTCTGTCTCCTTTTTTGTCTCCTTTTATCTCTCTGTCTCTGTCTCTATCTGTCTCCATCTGTCTCTGTGTCTATCTGTCTCCTTCTGTCTCTGTCTCTTCTCTCTCCTTTGTCTCTATCTCTCCTGTCTCTGTCTCTATCTGTCTCCATCTGTCTCTGTCTCTTCTCTCCTTTGTCTCCATCACTCCTGTCTCTGTCTCTATCTGTCTCCATCTGTCTCTGTCTCTTCTCTCCTTTGTCTCTATCTCTATCTCTCTGTCTCTATCTGTCTCCATCTGTCTCTGTCTCTTCTCTCTCCTTTGTCTCTGTCTGTCTCTTATCTCTATATATATCTGTCTCCATCTGTCTCCATCTGTATCTATCTGTCTCCATCTATCTGTCTCTATCTATCTGTCTCTATCTATCTGTCTCCATCTGTCTCCATCTGTCTCCATCTGTCTCCTTCTGTCTCTATCTGTCTCTACCTATCTGTCTCCATCTGTCTCCATCTGTCTCCATCTGTCTCCATCTGTCTCCATCTGTCTCTATCTATCTATCTCTATCTATCTGTCTCTATCTATCTGTCTCTATCTATCTGTTTCTATCTGTCTCCATCTCTATCTATCTGTCTCCATCTATCTGTCTCCTTCTGTCTCCATCTGTCTCCATGTGTCTCCTCTGTCTCCTCTGTCTCCATGTGTCTCTACCTATCTGTCTCTATCTGTCTCCATCTGTCTCCATCTGTCTCCTCTGTCTCCATCTGTCTCCTTCTGTCTCCTCTGTCTCTCAATTCATCACACAACATCTTACATCACATCCTTAGTTTAATATAAAACGGCAAGACAAAGATATACAATATATATA
>NW_024016712.1:0-1529 GCF_000499745.2 Eimeria mitis | reverse complement strand
GCGCGCTGATATTTGGCCACGGTTCGACGAAGCGTTGTTTGGCAATGTGACTGGGAGTTGCTGATGCCAGCTGGTATGCACAGAATTAGGCGGCAGAGCGGCGTGCAGCCTTCAGCAACAATGACATTGTGCAGAAATCTGAAGCGTGCTAGGCAAATCCATCTTTTTGCCGCACTTGTGGGAATATTTGCACCTCAGACTGTCTTATTATTCGCGTTCATTTGTCTATCGGTTCAAGGTGAGGGCAGTCGGAAAGGACAGTGCAAAAGAAGTGGGAACTTGTTTGGCTTTAACCGAATTTTTCCTCGGTCTTCGGTGGCACGGGCTTTTTGAAGGAACGATATGCATATGGAAAGCAAGATGTGCCGTGGCAGACAGTGCTGGTAGGTTGATGATGCACCGTGTCTACTGCGGAGTAAGTAGTAGGAGGCAGACATGGTGAGGCGACGACTCATGCCAAGCGGAGTGTAGCATTGGGGGCCAGCTCGGTTATGTATGATGTAGATGCTTCGTGTAGAGCGAGGCTAGCGAAGGGCGATCCACGGCAGGGGAGGCGGCCAGAACGCTTTGTGTAAATACTAATGACGCCTGCACAAAAGAATGCAAAATCGGCAGCTCATTGTGTAGCTGTTTGGTAGCACAACTACTAGCGACCCTTTATATGTACAGGATGGTACTGGTTTTGCGACAATATTCAAATTGTTCGGATTCGATGGTCTGTGAAATGCTTCCATGTGTTCCTGACGTACGTCTAAGCTAGTTGCTACGTGGGATGATGCTCGTAGCATATTTGTATAGCCACCAGTTTTGACCCTGATAGAGGGCACCTTGGTTGGCGTGCCTTCTATGTCTTCTTCGGCGTAAGCATATAGCATGTTGTTTGTCTACCAGCAAGAATTGATTGAACAAGGACGCCCCATGCAGCGTGCAGCATCGTCCTGAAGTTGATAGAAAGCTTGTGCTTCGCGTATTTGCCCTGGTTGAATCCACCTGCGTGTGCTGACATAAGCATATACACTATTTGGCGGAGAGCTGGGAGAGCTACTTTCGCGAGCATCATTGCGTTATGGAGTTTGTATGAGCGTGTCTACGCTCTCTGTGTGACGAACAAAGCCTTTCGCAGAACGACAGTCTCGTGCTGTTGTGCCCAGGTCTTTGTAAAAAAGCCGGCCGGTTCGGTGTGGGAATGGGCAATTCTGCGTTTCAGAAGGTATGAGAGCAGGCATAGTGTGCATACCTGCGCTGGAGTTCCAGTGTAAGGAGAAGCGCTAGATTGTTTTGCTTTAACCGTGGGTAGCGTCCTAGGTCACTGTGCTATGGTTGTGCGTGACAGAGGCGGGATAGTGCAAACGATCTAAATGAGCTCCTCGGGCCTGATCTGAGAGGCGCAGTACGCGGTAGAAAACAGCAAACACGTGGCGAGCAGTAGCGGCCGCCTCGATTATGTATGGCTGTATACATTCTGCGGAAAATGGGAGTAGCAAAGGGCAGGCTTCCGCCGGCTCGCTCGTCTAAATCCCAATGACGCT
>NW_024016711.1:0-1529 GCF_000499745.2 Eimeria mitis | reverse complement strand
GGAGAGGCCGCTTGACCCCATCACTGCTTTATACTCTACGCGAGTTTCTCTGAGCATTTCTGTTGCAGCGTTGCTCAATGTTTTGTTTCTCCGCTTCATCGAATATTTTCATGTGCATGCAATACCACGTTATATAGCTGTGTTTGTTGTAAAAGAAACAAATGTAAAACACCAGCAAATCTCTGTGGCTTAGGAGAGCCAGATTGTCGCCTGTTTTCTCTTCTTGTATATTTCTGGGGTGGTCAGGCATTCACAACGAGAATATCCATCGTCGTTATATCTCCTTTTTCACACAGAGAGAGTGGTGTATGTCGAGCATTTTGTTTCTTTTATGTGTCAGTACTCTACTAGTTTCCGTCTTCGTTATTTCTCCGCTGCTCAGCTACTTACACATTGCCTCTTTCTCCAGCCAAAATCTATCCTTTGATGCATCAGTGAAGAAACTTTATATTCACTCTTGGATTTCTGTTCACTAAGAATTTATACTTCTCTATGCAGTACTATTTCAGGTTTCTTAATTTTGCCTTAACCGAATCCCTTGCCTAGCTGAGGATAAATGCAGAATGCAGAAAACCTCAGAAAGCTTACAAAACCCTGTTCTTCTTTGTTTATGTATAACCGTTGTTTAATTATAATCACCGTTGTTGAGCCACCCCTTCTAATAAGGGAGATGATAGCATCAACTGCAGCACTCCGCGTGGCTGCGTTTTTAAGGCAAAAGTACAACTGTAAGAGGAACAAAGAATCCCCCCACTGCCACCACACCAGGAAACCAGTTCTATCGAGGCAGTCTGCAAGGGAGTGGGTGCTCTTAATGAATTGTTTTCGCTGTAAAGATAGTTCTTGCTGGATGGGCTGCTGCGGCAACATATCACGGACAAAATAACTAAATAAGAGAGGGATGAACTGGCGACTGTATACGGATCAGAGATGTATCTGAGAAGGAAAAGATAGCCAGAGGTATTGTACGTAGACACACTCTGCCTGTATTCGTGCAGAACTTGAACTCTGCTGTATGTACAGGCCCACCACCAACATTTTGGAATGCATGCGAGGAAGAGCTGGGTTTGTTTAAGAGGATGTAACTGAAGAATTCGGAGTTTCTTGTGCTATAGATAGAGGAGCATAAATTTAATACGAGTAAAGGAAACCGTGCAACTGAGGAGACATAGTTGAAAGCAAGTAGGGAGCAAGCAACACAAATAAGGTAATTTAGGTGGAGAACTCGAATACAGGTACAAGACAGAGTGCAAACAGGGCAGAAAAGGAGATAAAATTGAATAAAAAAATAGAACGGAAAGTGAAAATAAGTTGCGTTTTCGGGTGTATATGCACCTTTTCTCTGCAGGAGTTTAGAGTCCTGAACCATGGCTATTCTCTGAGCCTTTCTCTTTCACAGAATTTTTCATTGAGGTTAAATTTAATTTATTGTTTTCTATGTGGTTATTCTTTTGGCTTCTCCGTTCTACTACGGCTTTCTGTATTGAGCAATAAACTTTTTTCCAGCTGTTTTTTTTTCTGTGTTTTTG
>NW_024016710.1:0-1531 GCF_000499745.2 Eimeria mitis | reverse complement strand
TACATCGCATCAAATGCATAGCCTTCTAGTGAAGAACCTTCCACGTTTTCGTTGAGTCTTTATATGCGTAACCTTCACTCGTAAAATATGACAGGAAGATGAGTTCAAATACGAGGGCACTCCTATAGGTTATATGCGGCGAAGGCAAAGCACCATGGGAAAGCGGACGCAATTCCTATTTCCGTAGCAAAATTCGAGAAGCAAGAGGGCGGCAGGCTTGAAGGCTATGTGCTGTCACCTACATGACACAAGGGTCAGCAAGTAGGCGGATTAGAAAAGCCCGTAAAAATTCGGCAGAGAACCGGTGGCCTAGGAACTGGCTTGATCATGTGTGGCCATCTATACAGACAAGGATTGACGGTCGCGATGCTCACAGTGCCTCAACTAAATTATTCCCCGGTTGATAGACGTCTGTCTTGTCTGCAGCTGAAGATGCAACTCGAAAGCGATTTTTTTTTCCTTCCGAGCAAGCAGCGCATGGCCCATGCATCGTTGTGAAGCTATACTGCTCTAGTGCGCCTCGTTTACAAACTACTCTTACACGCCGTTACTATTTCTGCAACGGTCGCACCCAATACTGTTCTCGCTGCGTTGTCCCAAAAGCGGCGCAACACGCAGCTTGTACGCGTTAGTCGTACGTCCTCTTGAACTTGCCTGCTACCCAGTGTACGCCATCAATTGCAGTTTATACCACGCATACTAGCGGCCGCAGGAAGCCCCCTGCATGCCACTGTTGGCGGGCTCCAAAGGGAGCAGACCGAATGCAAAAACGGTTTACTACCCCGTCGAATCCTGAACGTCTCCACAGACGGCATAGGTGTGCATTGTATTAGTGTGAACGTCACTTCGTAGATCCGCATGAGCGTGCTGACTACGAATGTATACGCCCTAAAGGAACATACCGTCTGCGTGGTCAAGGAGCAATGCCACGACAACGCTTGCAAAGGTTCTCCAAGTTGCAGGGGACCGATCCCCTAACTGCGCTACCCATGCTAGAATGCCCGTTGCTGCCCTTCGTTGACATCAGCGAACCAGCCGCCTCTTGGCACGAAGGCTTCCCCCAACAAAGCAACTACAGGAAAGGTAAGCTCTCCACGCTTTGCGCAACGTCTAACATGCAATCCAGCGAGCACCTACCCAAATGCACAGATGCAAGTTAAATCATCGTTACAGGACTTCTCATCTGGAGATCTGCAGCTGCGAAAGAAGCCCGGCAGCTATCTGTTGCATCCGCAGCCACGCTCAGCATCCCAATCTACTCACTGTATTCGCAAATGCGCACTGATGCGTTTATCAAGCATCACCTTTGATTATAGAGACGCATACACTGCTTAACCTTCCCTTTCTTTTCACACAGCACAAACCAAGTTAAACACTTGAAAGCCCCACGTTCAGGGTAACTCAGACAAGGCTTCTGAAAGGTCAGGAAATCCGGTGTTGAAATCACATGACGTCTTTTCCACTTTCGTCATGTTCATTGGCCCAACATCAAATCCATAAGATGCCGGCTCCATACTGCAACTGAGTTTCT
>NW_024012837.1:0-796 GCF_000499745.2 Eimeria mitis | reverse complement strand
AATCGTCGGCCGTCTCCCGCAGGGGAGTATTTCTTTAGAGGGTCTGAGAGGCGGGTGCGGGGTACTGAAACGCACAGAAGACAGAGCGGCAAAGCGAGGGCAAAGTCTGCTCAGTGGGTCTTCTGCTTGTTTCCACAATGCTTCTGCAACCATTAGGAAGGGTTTGCACTATTTGAATGGATAACGCATGGCCGCAATAAATAGCCTAGTTACACTAAGTTTTTTTGCTTGCAGTGTGCCCCGCGTCTGTTATTTTGCACAGCAAGCAAGATACTTAGTACATATTCACTGTTGGCAGAAGGCCCATTTGGTCACTACAGTTAGTGCAAGGTGATCACAGTGCAGGTGCAGACTCGTCTCTCCCCTTTCATCAAGGAAGCAGGCAGTCCACTTAGCTCTAACGGAGCCCCTCTTGCCCTTAAACATAATGGCGAGGTCTATCAACCCAACGGAGTCGTGCTGTTCCTGGCCATTAGGGAAAAGCCACAGGGAAAAGCACTTGAAAACAGGACTCTCCAATCGACTTGCAGAACATGATGCTGCGAACAACGCCGAACACAGTCTGCAGAAGGGGTCAATCACCATATTCCAAATCTCATTTTTCGCTTTCGCTTTAGAGGTTCGCACGGTACGCCTATCCACGAACTTCTGGGAGTCACAATTATGCCATAAAAAAAACCTTTTGCGGTGGTTATCATTTGTTGCGTGCGGTGGCTATAGGAGACAGCTGGATGGGAGCTTCACTGAAGTAGACTGACGGTCTTCCTTGGCCATTTCACGGAGATCGAGGAAGTCT
>NW_024012836.1:0-797 GCF_000499745.2 Eimeria mitis | reverse complement strand
GCCTACGCCTCATATCGACCCCTTCATTTTGCGGGTTTTTATTTTTAAATTTAAATATTAAATATAAAACCAAATAATATTTTTTCTTTTTCTTTCTTTTCCTGAAGCTAACGGTGGAAAAGTCTTCATTACTTCGTCTGCTGTTGCCCCGGCTTCGGCACGCACACTCGAGCCTCACGGCGCTGCCAGCCGCCGCCTAGAGGAGAATATGTGTAACTTGTATTTATAAAATACTTTTTTTATTATTTTTAAATTCAAATTCCTCAAAAAAAGAACACGAATACTCCTTTTTACCGCCACAACCAGCCACATCCCTCGGGTCACCTCTCGCCCCCTCCCGTGCCTGAGTACGTGAGCGTTGGCTGTAGAAACACCCAAATAGATAAATAAATACACAGAAGATACAGCAGCAGCAGCAGAAGCTGCAGTTTCTGCTGATGCTGCTGCTGATGTTGCTGCTGTTGCTCATGCTGCTGCTGCCGCCGTAGCTGTTTCTGTTGAATATACACTCCAGCATTGCAGCTGTTTACCGCCTGCATAAGTATGCCCTGCTGCTAAAGGAGAACCAGCAGCAGCAGCAGCAGCAGCAACAGCAGCAGAAGCAGCAGCAGCAGCAGCAGCAGCAGCAGCTGGTGCTGCTGCTGCTGCGTCATAAAAGCATTAAACTATGCGCTAATATAACAATCTATCAGCAGAAGAAAAACGACTAAATTCAAGTCCTCAGTAGTAGACGCCAACATAAAAATTTATATTAAATTCTTCTTATATAATAATAAAAATAATATTAATAATAATAA
>NW_024012835.1:0-797 GCF_000499745.2 Eimeria mitis | reverse complement strand
ATTTGCGCTTGTAGTATTCCTTGCGCTTGCGCCATATCCGCCAGGCGGTATAGGCGCTGAATGCCCAGGATGTGTGTTGCTTGGGGCAGGTGCAAAAAGCTTCGATGGAGCCGCTCAATATGAAGCCCCACAAGCTCGGATGGATGCCGGAGCTGCGCACTGAGTATATGCCTTTGATTGTTAGCTTTGTCTGGCGTCTTTGGCAAATTTATACTTGAGGACAATAATTGCATACCTGGTGCGTATGTGTAAGGCGTAGCGACCAGGTTGTGCAGTTTTGCTTTGTTGCAATCTGCAGGGGTTCGTAGGGAGCTATGCCCCCCGTTTGCTCAGGAAGTGCGATTCGTGTTGGTTATAGACATTTGCAGAAGCATCCAGAAACGGGACGGTGACGTGGAGGCTTCGATATGAGAGGAAGGTCTGCTTAGCAGATCGCGCAGTGTCTCTTGCTGCGATGTACGCATTGACTTTCTGAAGCGAAAGCTCACGGGGACTGGCTAAATGTTTTGCACCACAGTCAGACAGCGGGCCGCTACGAAGAACATGTGCACGGAAACGCTGTGAAACCACGAAGTGAAGCAGCTAGTGTGAAGTACACCACATGCTAGCCAAGGCGTGACTTAATTTCTTCCTGGTGAGGCTATTAAAGGGGCCGCAAGTAAAGCTTCGCAGTGGATCTCCAGCGAGTGTGTGGCTAAAGCGCCATGTAGAGTCCGGCGTTATTTTGTCTCGCTAGTTTTTCCCGCCCGCACTGGGTAAACCCTTTGTCTGTGTATGCCTTAGCTACAATATACTAT
>NW_024012834.1:0-797 GCF_000499745.2 Eimeria mitis | reverse complement strand
ATATATATATATATATATATATATATATATATATATATATATATATATATATATATAAGTATTATAATATTTTATATTATACTAAAATATAATATATATATATATATATATACAGATACTTTCGGTTGTCTCCCCTCTATATGTGTCTCTATTGTTTCGTTTGTATGCTGTCACGTCTAAGTGAGAGAAAGGAGACAGAAAGAAAATATATAAAGAGACAAAAGATATATAAAGAGACAAAAGATATATAAAGGGACAAAATATATATAAAGGGACAAAAGATATATAAGGAGACAAAAGATATACAAAGAGACAGAAAGAAGATATATAGAGAGACAAAAGAAATATAAAGATATATAAGGAGACAGAAGATATACAAAGGGACAAAAGATATATAAAGAGACAAAAGATATATAAAGAGACAAAAGACATATAAGGAGACAGAAGATATATAAAGAGACAGAATATATATAAAGAGACAGAAGATATATAAGGAGACAGAATATATATAAAGAGACAGAAGATATAATGTAAAGAGACAGAAGAGATAATATAAAGAGACAAAAGATATATAAGGAGACAGAAGTGATAATATAAAGAGACGGAATATATAATACAAAGATACATAGTATATAGTAAAAAGAGACAGAATATATGATAAAGAGGCAGAAGATATTGTAAGGAGACAATATATATACATATATATATATGTATATATATATATATGTATATATATAATATAATATAATATAATATAATATAATATAATATAATATAATATAATATAATATAATATA
>NW_024012833.1:0-797 GCF_000499745.2 Eimeria mitis | reverse complement strand
GACCAAGGCCGGGCTGCAAAATGTTAGAGTTGCTGCAGAGAGCCGGCGCTGGAGGCATACCAGACAACCCGGGGCCCTGAGGGGGCCCTGAGCAAACCCTAGCGGGGCCCCTGCGGGCCCCCCCTTTCTATGGGGCCCCTGGGGGCCCCCCCCTTTCTATGGGGCCCCTGGGGGGCCCCCCTTTCTATGGGACCCCTGGGGGGCCACCCCTTTCTATGGGGCCCTTGGGGGCCCCCCCCATCTTTTATGGGGCCCCTGGGGCCCCCCCTTTCTATGGGGCCCCTGGGGGGCCCCCCCTTCTATGGGGCCCCTTGGGCCCCGCCATCTTTTATGGGGCCCCTTGGGCCCCCCCATCTTTTATGGGGCCCCTGGGGCCCCCCCCCTTCTATGGGGCCCCTGGGGGCCCCCCTTTAGGGGCCCCTGCTGGGGCCCTAGAGGGCCCTAAGGGGGCCCTATAAGGACCCGAAGGGGGCCCCCCCTGAGGCGCTGAAGGGGCCCCCAAGGAGGGTCTAAGGAGGTCCTAGGGGGCCCCCCAGGGGGCCCCAAGGGGGGCCCCTAAGGATTTTTATGGGGCCCCCGGGATGTTGATGGGGGCCCTATCTGTATGTTGTATGAGCTGGGGGGCCCCCCCTTGTTGTATAGGGTGTATGAGGGCCCTAGGGGGCCCCCAGGATTTGTTGGGGGGCAGCAGGGGGCCCCTAGGGGCCCCCCAGGGGGCCCCCAGGATATGTATGGGTTGTGAGTTTGTATGGATTTGCGTTGTGATGAGTTGCCGCTGTCTGCTGCTGCGGTGTATA
>NW_024012831.1:0-798 GCF_000499745.2 Eimeria mitis | reverse complement strand
ATGCATGTAGTTTCTAGGCAGCATTTGTTGTCTATGATTACTCTTGTTTTGTGTGTTGTGTTGTTTCACTGTTTAGTACAGGGGCTTCTTTCACTGCCTGGGCACCATGCTGCGGCGCGAGGGCTTGAGGTCTCTATTCTTAGGGGTGCAGATGCGGTGTCTGTGGGTTGCGTTGGGGGGCGGCATTTTCCTGGGGGGATACGATGCGTTCAGCGGTTACTACCGCCATTTGTTTGAACGCAATCGTCTTTTTGAGTCGCAGTGCTGCAACAGCTGCAGCAGCTGCAGCAACTGATGCTAGGCAGCAACTGCAGAGGCTCCTTTTGTTTGGCCTGCCGCCTAAGCGCGGAGCAAACTGCAGCAGCAGCACAAACTGCAGCAGCAGCACCATAAGCTGCAGCTACACAAACTAAACAGGTTGTTGCTATGTTTGTGCGAATTTTGTACTCTTGATTTCTTGAGGATGCACAAAACATCAGGCAACAGAACTACGCTACCCTCCCCCAACTAAATAAACCTTAGAGCGTTTCGCTGTCAAGCTGTACAGATGTTTGTCTATAAACTTCATTTGAATACATTCAATAAAAAGAATAAAATTTCAGTTGAGATAGTGAATGGTATTTAAAAATTTTTGGTGCGTAGTCGGCTGCCCTCAATAGAGTGCCCATTCATTACGGGGCTAGGCCGCCTGCTAGGCAAAGTAAAGTATGGAGCGTGTTCAATAGGTAATAATATGCTAGTCAGTATTAGTTTAATTATAGGAAACAGTGGAGTAGTTTGTGTGTTGCTTGCTAACAG
>NW_024012830.1:0-798 GCF_000499745.2 Eimeria mitis | reverse complement strand
CTGATTATTATTGTGCGTCTGCGCGCCATGAAGCATGGAATAGCTTGTCTTCTGCAGCTAGCGGTTGGTTGCCTGCTTGTTCAGGTGTAAATACAGTCTATGCGTGCCTGTGTGGGGGAGTATGGGATTCGGGCATGCATGCTCAGGCAACGCGGCAGCCGCGCTGAGTCTTGCCGTCGAACCATTTATGCGCCAGCACAACCGGCTGTCGAAGCGCTAGGAAGGAACAGTTATTGGTAGTACGCTACGTTGTTTCTGTCCACCTGCAGTGCAGCAGATGCAACAGCTGTGCCAATACGTGGATGGCACGTCGCAAATAGCTTCTGGGCTGCGCGTCCGTGCTGGTGTCCGTCGACGCCTGTGGCCAGTTTGCTTCTGCGGAGCGCCGGGTCACCATGCGAACCGTCGGCTACCTTCAGTGTTTCACTATTATACTTCGCGCATATGCAGTATTTGTACAAGGGATCCATCGTTCTGCTACTGGGTCGGGGCGTAGTGGCACGTGGTGGAAAGCAGCCAGTGGCTTGCCTGTATTGGATCCTGGTGCAGCAGGCATATAGTGAGCGTCGTTGAGTACGGCAGACATAGTTGGTTGCGATGTCTCCCTTTGCTAGCCAGTGAAGGCGCCGCAGCCGCCACTACCGTGCGCAGCTGCCCATCGTAATCTTGTTTACATTTGCGTGTCCGTTATTAGGAAGTGCGTTTCGTTTCGCCAAAGGACAGTCGCTTTTGGGAAATTGTTACTGTTTACAAGCTTATCAATTAAGGTTCTGGAAATGGCCTGCTCGCGTTTTTTTT
>NW_024012828.1:0-798 GCF_000499745.2 Eimeria mitis | reverse complement strand
ATGAGGAAGAAGACCTTGATAGGCTTCGCTGAATACGCCTGTAAGTTGTTTGTTAACAGCTGCACGCATATAACGGAATTAATCGGCTGTTTATTCTTGTTTCGCGCAAAAAGAAGTGCATGAAGGCTCGCTGATTTGCCCCTTTAGTTGACTCGTAGACAAACAAATACAAACATCGATACATGCAGATGTGCGCAGAGGTCAAGTATTTTCATGGTTGATGGTTCGATGATTTTTCCTTTTTACACTGATATATAAATACGTAAATACATACGCATGGAAACCTTGTGAATCCATGGAGACGTGAAAACTAACAATTGCATGCAGATATACAGAGACAGACAAGTCTACGCAAGCAAGCACGTACGAACAAACCAGAAGGATAAAACGCCATAGACATATTCATATGGGTTTAAAGGCCGTATTCACACAGAATTGTACAGACAGATACGCACATAGACAGATAGGCAGACACGCATTACCGCGTATATCCATAGGAAGACGTTGCGAGCATTCGTAGATAGACACAGTATGCGTGTATGTATGTATGTATGTATGTCTGTATACATGTATGTGCATGTATATTTGTATGTTAAAATATGCATGCAGTTATGCACAAACAACAGTAAACCCTAAGCCCTAAACTCTCGCCGTAGAGAAGCTGCTGGCCAGTAGGTCTTATGCATGCTGGCAGCTTCCATGGTTAGGGTTTAACTTTACGAGCAGAGAATTCAGGGTTGACAGCTAGGGCATGGCTTTCATGGCGTGGAGGTCATGTACATTTGGGGTTTACGGTTT
>NW_024012827.1:0-798 GCF_000499745.2 Eimeria mitis | reverse complement strand
TTTTTTTGCAGCACGGGACACGAAGAAACAGCCTGATGGATTGCATCTCCTGGCTGGTGGTGGAACATGTGGACACATGAGAATGTGTCAACGTCTGGTTGCATGGAGCCAGTTGTGTATGCCTTGGAATTCAGCACTGCGCATTGATGCTGGGAAGGCCTATAGATTTTGACAGGCATGTGCGGAAGACAGGAAAAATGGTGGAGATGCATCAGCTGAGATGGCCCGTTGTAGGCGATGAAGGAAAGGCATTTACAACATGCGGAGGTTGTTTTCACCTTGAAAGAATTGTTTGCTTGATGCGCAACTATTGCGAACATTCACAAAGCTTTTGGTGCAGGCTCCCTGTTCATCCTCGTACTGCACTGACTGGGTCGCAGGGCACTGGTTGCAAATGCCATTCAGGCTACCATCAAATGCAGTACGTGCTGTAAACAGCATTGTGATTTGACGTTCTATGTTGCGACGCAGTTAAACATTATGGTGTTCAGCGGCTTCTCATCAGCCTGCAACGGGTGCACGTGAATAGCTGGTGCGTATGGGCTTTGATATCTACGATCGTTTTCTGTATGCTGCATATTGCGGCTACGCCTCCTTAGCATTAAGGCAGCTTACGGCGTTTGTGGGGCATGCGTTTGTGACTTGATGGAAATACATTGGTATGCATAGGGAGAGTGGTCTGCAGCTGCTTTCACTGTGAGCAGGCAGAAGTGATAGCATGCAGGGAAACTGCTTTAAGCGTTCGTGCCAGGTAGCCTCCGTTAGCTGAGGTGGTTCACATGGTTCACAGAAAAGCGT
>NW_024012826.1:0-799 GCF_000499745.2 Eimeria mitis | reverse complement strand
CTGTGATGCCGGCCCAACCAGGTCATCTGCACGTGGCTAGCCACCGGCGCGCTTGACGCCGCTCCCGGCGCCGCCGCTGAGTGTAAACGTGCGAAAGCAGCTGCTTTCCGGTAACTGCCTTCTTGGTTACGCGTCAGGTGGTCGATTTGGGGTTGCTGCCTCCCGTCTCGCCGGTTCGGGTGGGTGCCGACTGGGGCTCCCGGGAAAGCCCCAAGAAAGCTGCAAATGTTGTGCCCAGCCCCAGTACGTAAAGGAACCGATGCTCGTGTGCGCCCTCCCGCGACCTAGCTCACAGTGTGCGGGAGGAAAGAGACAAGCACCGAGGCAATGTAGTTAGCCTCCAAGGGCATCGGGGTAAAAAAAATAGAAAAATTTGCAGAGACCTGACAAGGGTCCACTAACATCTAGCCCGCCGTTGCCCACGTTTGCAACCTGCATGCATGCATATACTAGGAGTAGGTGGTGCAAAATCGAGTAGAGCTCGCAGCTGTTGTGGGGGGATCGCTTCCCCTAAGCGATCCTCCGAAGCCCACTCGGGATCGCGTGCCCCATGCTACTTTACCACCTACAGCACTCTCCAGCTCTTGTAGAGCTTGGCAGCGGCGCCAGCAGCTCATTTTCGCCGACTTTGCGTGGTTCAGCATGTTAAAGTGCCCCGAGAGGCTGAGCAACACTGTCTCTCAACCCTGTCTACAAGAGACAGAGGGTGAGCCCGCTCTGCAGTGAAAGTACATCGACTCACTGCATAAGGTGACCCGCGAATGCTAAGTCGGGGAAAGGCTTGTGGCAGGGCCAGGTT
>NW_024012825.1:0-799 GCF_000499745.2 Eimeria mitis | reverse complement strand
CTGCTGCTGCTGCTGCTGCTGCTGCTGCTGCATCTGCTGCAGCATCACACTCAGCAGCAGCATTGTACTTTCTATGCTGCGACTTAACACTAGAATTAGCTGCTGCTGCTGCTGCTGCTGCAGCAGCAGCAGCAGCAGCAGGAGATGTTTCCTGCTGCGTCATTGTATTTAAATTATTTCTACTCTTAGAAGAACCTCTTGCTGCTGCTGCTGCTGCTGCTGCTGCTGCTGCTGCTGCATCAGCAGCAAAGAAGGGCCTCAGTTTTTCCTTCACTTTGCTTGCTATTGCTCGTGCTGCAGCAGGGGCCCCCCTAAATGTTATTGTTGGCTGTCTTTGTCTTCTGCTGAGGCGGCGAGAGAACCGGGGGCCCCTCTCGTCTTCGCTTGCTGCTGCTGCTGCTGCTGCTGCTGCTGCTGCTGCTGCTGCTGCAGCAGCAGGAGAGCAGCACTGGGACCCCCACCCAGGCTCGCTCCCTCTTCTCTCTCTCATGTAGAGACCTTCAGGGGGGGGGCCCCCCATAGGGGGGCCCCCTGTATGGGGGCCCCCCATATGGGGGCCCCCTAGATGGGGGCCCCTTGCTGCAGCAGCAGAGAGAGAAGGAGGGGGGTGCCTAGCTCTGTTGCTGCTGCTGCTGCATCTGTCTCTTTTTTGTCTCCTTTCGCATCCTATTGTATCTCCATTTAGATCAATACCCGCATCTACTGCTGCTGCTACTGCTGCTGCTGCTGCTGCTGCCCACTCCTCCTCCTCCTCCTGCTGCTGCTCCTGCTGCTGCTGCTGCTGCTGCTGCTGCTGCTG
>NW_024012824.1:0-799 GCF_000499745.2 Eimeria mitis | reverse complement strand
ACGTTGGCTCTGCTCAGTCTTGATAAACATCTCAGGGTCACCGCAGCGCCGCAAAATGCCTACAAAGGGCTCCATAGAAAGACTCTAGCAAGACCTGCTAATTGCGCGTCTGCAATTCGAAATGTGCAACACTTCATGCTGCCAATCTCAGGCGACATCTGCGCTTACAGGGTGCAGCAAAGAACGGCGTCCGATCACGCAGAGCCTAATGTCCTACTACTGAGAAAGCATACTCCTTTGTGAGTGTCGCAGGTCTAAGAGGAGTCGACAATGTCCGCGTATGTGCGCGGCGGAGATGCATAGTGATATGAAACGCTCATACAAGAAAGACTGAAACTAAGCGTTGATGCAGAATATTCTTTCTATAGGGGCAAACATATTGATAGATGTAGAAATGCAGAGCAGGATCTACATGTGCGGAAAGTCTTTTACACCAAGCATTGAATCTACTCGGTAAAGCTGGGTCGAAAACTTCTAGAATATCAGAAACAGTGGCTGTTTAAATTCGGTCCAAGGCACCTCTGCCAGACATACTCCGCGCGATACGGAACTAGACTGCATCACTCGTAACAGGCTATCTCATTCAGCAGCAGCCTGCAGGCAGCCCTCGCACTTTCTGCAAAAAGTGAATCTTCGCAAGTGATGTGTACGTTCCATGCGTATCCAACAAGTGTCTATGTGTCACAGACGCCTTGCAGATATGCCAGGTGTGCGCACTTGTCCCATCACCGGAAATAATGCTTTGTCGTTGCCCCATAGCCTTGCATTCGTGCACGCACGGGAAGGGCGAAACCAACCA
>NW_024012823.1:0-800 GCF_000499745.2 Eimeria mitis | reverse complement strand
CGAGACTCGTCTGTCCCGACCATCTCAGCCAACCGGGCTGCCAGCGGCTGGATCTTCTTCAGCTCATCCAGCGATGGCAGCGGCTGCCCAGCGGTCACCGTCTCGCTCCCGTGATGCTGGTGTTGCCCCCCAACGCGTAGAGACCCCGCTGGTTGTGAGTCAGGCGGGACCTCTTTGGTGCGCAATGCCATAACCCCAAGAGAGACAGCAAAGAGCGCACAAGCACACCAAAGGGAAGCGAAGAGGCGCGGGCGCGCTCGCCTGTCTTTTTCGCTTTGAGGGGACAGCGACGGGATGGCTAAGCCTGTTTGAAGTCCCGTTTCTACGGCATACGCTCCGGGTAGGACGAGGAGTGTTTCTCCTGAAGCCGAAGGGGCAGAGCCATCGTCCAAGTCCGGAACATCATGCAGGGCTTGATCAGAAAACAGGGAGTTTGTCAATTCACTCTCCTCTGTAGGCGCTGCAGTTGACCACCCATCGTCACGGACGGAAGCAGAGCTATTCGCCTCCGCCTCGCTGCCCCGAGAGAGATGCGCAGCGGGAACGGCTGCCTCCGCATCGGTACCCACTAACCCCACCGCGTATAGACATGCGGCAGCGGAATAGGAAGACGCTAAAAAAAATGTGCGGCCTTCATGTGTGTTTTTAACACAAAGATGGACGCCGGCATACAACTGTCTTGTGCTGTCAGATCATCAAGATGCTGTTGGTTCGAAGCCACGATCCCGACGCCCAAATATGGCTTCGAACAAATTGAAGGGAAAGCAAATAGAACTCGCAGCGTTAACTTTGCGTTCACC
>NW_024012822.1:0-800 GCF_000499745.2 Eimeria mitis | reverse complement strand
GGAGCAGCTGTCTTTCCCGCCAGTTTCCAGGTGGCCTGTGGTAGGCAGCATAGAATTTATGACTGACCGACGGTAATAAGAGGAAAATGAAAAAAAATGAGAAAGGAAATTAGCATAAATCCTCCAGGGATGCTCAAATGCTTTAGTGCTTCTGCTACAGACTGCTATGCCGTCTTGCTAGCGCCTCAGGGGCGTGGTCACTCGTCATCTGCGGCGCTCCAGTGGGCTGAGCCGCTTTTTTGGAGCGGGCAACCCAAGCTAATAAATATAGATGCTGAGCTGCTGACACTGCGCCGCTTCCTTAGCCACATGAGCAGGGCTCGAGCCAGTCACAAATTGTAGGGCTCAGAACCGTAGCGAAATGTTGAAACTGTAATTCGGGGTGGCCCCAGACAGCCATATATAAAGGGACGGCTCCTCATCACAGTATAGAGAGAAATAGCCCCTGATGCCAAATACAGATGAGTATATGCGCTGCTCCCCCTTCAGACCAGAGCAAATGTAACTTCAGCATGGGGAGTGGAACAATTGTGAGCTGCGCTGCTCACGCCCACGCATGTCCCTCATAGCCGTTGAACGGTAAAATAGCTGCAAATATTTCTAGGGGGTTGATTTGCGCAGCGGTCTCTCCGAAACCAACTGTAGCTGTCGGTCTCCCGGCCATTTTACGCATTCCCCTCGTTCTTGTTGGCTGCTGCGGGTTGCAATACGGGCGTCCATGGCCTCCGTTTCCTCTAGGTTTTCCTTTTCGCTACGGGGTTGCTGGTGTTTTGTGTGATTATTAAAGCAATTTTAAATAA
>NW_024012821.1:0-800 GCF_000499745.2 Eimeria mitis | reverse complement strand
CTGCTGCTTGGGGGACGAGAGGGGCATGTACAGAGGAACCCCCACACCGGTCGAGGAGCTGCAGTAGAGTCAAAGTACGTTATACAGGAGCTAACCAAAAGGAAAAGACCTTCGACTTACCCTCCAGGCTTTCTCGATACACCGCCACACACACCTGGTGATGGTGCGGACAGGAGGCGGCCTCTCACGTGCATGTTGTAGTACTCCTAGGTGCAACTGCTGCTGCTCCACAACACCACAGGAACCAATACATAATCTTCCTTCCGATGCATGCGCTTGCATTGTAGACAATTCATGAATACTTGTTTGGCCCTCAGTAGCCATCCAAAACTGAAATTTAGCAGTAAGGTGAGAAGTCCGCGTTGGTCTATGGAGTAAACCGCCATCTTTACGGGAAACCAAACAGAAAGTGCCCTTCATTTATCGAGCTTCTTCAGCTGTATGACATCCAGTACACTATGCAGAGCTTGTGTGTAACCGCCGTTAGCACAGGAGCATTCACATGGCCTCGGTAGGTTGGTTGCAAGCAAATTCGAACGCTCTATAAGTGTATTCAGAGGTAAAACAAGCAGGAAAGGAGGCTTAGGTGAAACTCCCTCGTCCTCATACGTGAGGCTGGCTTGCATTGCCAGCTGCGAAGGCGTGCACAGCAGCTCCACTTAGGCTGCCTCCTCCCCTGCAACCCCAGACACTGAGATGAACAAAGGATGCATGGAGACAGGGAAATGACGCCAGCTGCTTTGGGAAAACTCTCATCTCAAGTTTTTGGCTTCATTTCAGTTTGTTTTCGTCCTTTAACT
>NW_024012820.1:0-800 GCF_000499745.2 Eimeria mitis | reverse complement strand
GTCGTTTTGTTCGTTGAGGCTAGCAAGTTCTACTACCGAACCACCACCTACGTCCTGACCGCAGATGCATCCAACGGGATTCAGCAATCCATACATGCCATATCTGCCGTTCATCCGACCGACCGAGATTCGGAGTGAGCCCCACCCGGGCTGCCCAAGTTGCCAATGCGGCGCTGCACGAACGTACGAAAAGGTGAGGTAGGCGAAGGCAGGTGGCAGCAAAAGCACACCACGCTTCCACCCCACCGCATTTAGTCGGACATACGCCTGCGCTGCGATGCAAAACCGCAGCGCCACTGCACAGGCGACCCGCTAACGCAAAGGCACCACGCACTTCCTGGTGGACACACAGATGCACCATGCTACGTAGCAGCCAAATTGTGGAGCGCATGGACACACCAACACAAGGCGGCGGCGCCAAGGTCGTCGGCAGCTTCGATATTCGCGCGGGTAGAAAACCGGTTCCATCAGTCATGTGGAGCGCCATTCGTTCCCACTAGGTTCAAGGCGCTGGTGGCTGATTTGCAGTCATCGGCGTCTCGAGCTCCGAGATTCGAATCGAACAAAATATTGGCACTAAATGTTCGCACAAGCGGCTGACGTCGCCTGTGTGCCTGGCGGCGCAGCAGCGGTCGCAAAACGCCGAGCTCAAGGCGACAAGTCGGCTCACCACCAAATGCTCAGATGAACCATCACAGAGACGCACGGCAAGAACATACAAGGAGCTGCTGTCGGCCAAGTGCGGGCAAATCGAATTTTTCGCTTGCAGACACGGGTTGCAGTTCTGGAGGTGGACGCGC
>NW_024012819.1:0-800 GCF_000499745.2 Eimeria mitis | reverse complement strand
CACATGCGTAAGCATCTCTAAGAAGTGTTTCAAGTTGCCCGCATATTCGCAGATGCGTTAAAACTGTGCCGCCCTGTCTATGTCTAGATATGCATGTGATCTGATCATAGATTTAGGTATGCATGTATGCACTATATAATGTGTGTGTGTCCCGCTTCTCATGCATGAGGGCCTGGTAGTGCGCACTCAACCATGTTCTCGTGTGGCTGGATGCATGTAGGCGGGAAGTGTAAACATCCACACACTCCCAGGCTTGCGCGGAGACAAGCAATTCCCTCTTTGACAATAACCCCAGCGTGCAAAAAGCTGCCTGCGCGTCCCCATACGCTTGATGATGCGCAAGCATACAATTCATCCATCAGAAAGTAAAGAGGGGCATCAGGGATGTGTTCGTCGTCCGGTTTTTCCCCATCATTGCTCTGTCACCGCAGAAGCAGCTAATATGCCATAGGGAGAAGATATTCGCAACGTTCCCTTCTAGCAAAAGCCTGGAGGCTTCAAATGTCGCATGCCTGCACCATGGGTACTGAGACCTGGTAGTGTTAGTTAGGGCTTCCGAAAGTCTCCCCCGTTTGCTACGGGGCCTATCATATAGTGCCAGAAAATGTCATGCACTGATGCTACGCTAAGCTTCACTGCCTGGTGTGTATACACTACGTAGCTCAGGCCCCCTTATCTCCGCCGCTCCGTGGCGCTAGTCTTGGTGTGCTTATTACCGGGCCACCAAAAATTATGTTTTTGTTCACAGGCGCGGTGTATACAAGGACTTTGGCTTCGCAAAATGAGCCCGTCACAAGCGA
>NW_024012818.1:0-800 GCF_000499745.2 Eimeria mitis | reverse complement strand
AACCCTAAACCCTTCTACGGTCCCCTGGGGCCCCCTGGGTATAGTGCAGCCGCTTAGCTATACCGAGGGGGCCCCCCTGGTACCCGGGGGCCCCCAGTGGGTACAGTGGGTCCATTGGGGGCCCCATTGGGTACAGAGAATACAGTGGG
Source organism: Eimeria mitis (assembly GCF_000499745.2). Classification (NCBI taxonomy): domain Eukaryota; phylum Apicomplexa; class Conoidasida; order Eucoccidiorida; family Eimeriidae; genus Eimeria; species Eimeria mitis. The sequence goes on along the minus strand of NW_024012818.1, from coordinate 651 downwards.
GGGGCCCCTGGGTACAGTAAAAACACAGTCGGGGGGGCCCCCAAGCGCAGTGAATACAGTGGGGGCCCCCTGGGTACTGTGCATACAGTGGGGGGGCCCCTGGGTACTGTGAATACAGTGGGGGGCCCCCTGGGTACTGTGACTACAGCGGGGGGCCCCCTTGGGTACTGTGAATACAATGGGGGGGCCCCCTGTGAATACAGTTGGGGCCCCCTTGGGTACTGTGAATACAGTGGGGGGCCCCCTGGGTACAGAGTGAATATAGGGGGCCCCCCTCATGCCTAGGACAAAGAAAATTTGCCTGCGGTGTCAATACAAATGGCTGTTATATTTATTTGAGGGTTTAGGGTTTAGGGTTTACCCTAAACCCTAAACCCTAAACCACAAACCCTAATGTCGATATTATCTCTTTTGCTTCTCAACCTTCTACCCTCTGCTTTGTCTGCATTCTACTTCGTTGGTACCCTGGGGGGCCCCGGGGCCCCCCTTATTTTGTGGGGCCTGGGGGCCCCCCAGGGGGCCCCGCACAAAGGGTTGGTTGGGGGCCCCTGGGGGGCCCCCATTCCCTGTGTGTATATTGTTGAAGGATGAACGCAGGGTTGAGGGTTTAGTGTCTATCCTTTTTTTTTTTTTTTTTTTTTTTTTTTTTTT
>NW_024012817.1:0-801 GCF_000499745.2 Eimeria mitis | reverse complement strand
AAACTTTACATATCTACCATCTTGTCGTTGCATATTTCCTAGCCAATGATATTCAGCATGCAATTGCGTTGCATAACACTTAAATGCACTTGTAATGCCCAATATCACACAAAATAACTAATTTCCTACTTAACATTTGATTCTACCAAGTCTTCGACAGTTGCACATTCTAGATTTGAGCAAATGTCCGCAACGAGAGCAAGCAGGAACAGGAGCAGCAGCGGAAAGCGACTTACGATGGAATCAGGTTGCGTTGCCAATGAAGGATATTGTGCGAATAAGGGCTAGGAAGAGACGTGCCTTCGGCTGCGCCACCTCGTTGAAACCGGAGGGGCGGTTGCTTCTCCTGCAGCCGTCCCTGCTGCCCTGTTTCGTATGAGAAGGAAGGTGAAAAAAAACACAAGCAAAACAAAGATTAAAGATAGACCAAGGTGGAAGGTGGTGATGCTCACTGCTGCGGCAAATTGCCATTTGTCTGCTGTTGCTTCTACCCCTTCCCTCTGCTTAGTTGTGTTGTGAATATTATTGGCATCACTATATTGATTACGTCTACCTCGGGTCTTGAACCTCCTACCCCCATCACTATATTCTCATTATTATTCTATTACTAATTGTTAGAGCAACTACTATTATGCATGTTTCTATTATTAGCAACACAATGCACTGCGATTATGACTATTGCTAGTATTACTCCTGCTCGTGGTATTACTACTATTCCAACTACTCTTACTCTTCATTTTAACTGCCACGTATGGAACATACAATATGCATACAATAGAACTGTAGGTGCAGGCACATCAT
>NW_024012815.1:0-801 GCF_000499745.2 Eimeria mitis | reverse complement strand
GTGTCACCTTGATATTGGAAGGCACAGACAAGGCGTTTCACCTGAAAACATGCATATTCCGCAGGGCAGTGGGCATGTCACCCGATGTCGCATTAGGCAGCGCCTAACAAAGCACAACGAGGGGACGAGATGACCATACACATCGCCGGCCTAATCTGTCTTAGCCCATGTGGGACGGTAACCGTCTCCGAGTCACTCGGTGCGTACAAGTTGCAGATAAGCTTACTTCCTGAAGTGTATTGCAGGCCGATACTACTACACAGTGGATCAATACGCATTCCCTCAACGCAAATATCTAAACATATGCTATATGCAGGCATCAGGTGCCAGCTAGCCATTCTCCAGCGTGACCATAGGCGACAAACGTGTTAGGATTCTTCTGTCGTCTGCAAGTCAGTGTCAGCTTGATATTGCAAGGCGGAGTTAAGTCGCTGCCCCTGAACACATGCATCTACTACATGAAACTGGGTATGTCAGGGGTGTGGTATGAAGTTCTCCTGTCGGCCTAAGCAGTAAAAGCACACAGACAACGCAGACCGTCTTCGAGTCACTCGCGACACACAGGTTGCAGATAAACGCACCTCCTGAGGCGTATTTCAGGCCGATGCTACTAACAAGAATCAATACGCACTCCGTTGAAGTAAAAATTCCAACACATGCTATATGCTGCAGTTAACAGATACCCGCTGGCCACCCACCAACGTGACCGGAGGTGCTAAACGGGATATGGCGTTCTCTGGCCTCCGCAAGTCAGTGATATCACGATTTTGGAAGGCACACTCAAGGCGCTTTCACGTGAAC
>NW_024012814.1:0-801 GCF_000499745.2 Eimeria mitis | reverse complement strand
CAGCAGCAGCAGGAACAGCAATATGAGTCTTATGTCTTTTTGTTTCTTTTTTTTTGGTTTGGTTATCAAGGTGCAGCAGCTGCATGCATTGCCAATGGTAGAACAGCTGCCAAGCCCCAAAAGCGCATGCATGCATGCATGCAGTCTGCATGCATGCATGCATGCATGCATGCATGCATGCATGTATATATATTGGGGCTTGACCCCGCATGCATTCATGCATGCATGCATGCATGCGTGTATATATATTGGGGCTTGACCCTGCATGCATGCATGCATGCATGCATCCATGCGAGTATATATATTGGGGCTTGACCCTGCATGCATGCATGCATGCATGCAGGGTGTATGTATATATGTGTTTATTTTGTTTCTTTATTATTTTCTTTTGTCTTTCTTTTGCATGCACATTGTCTCTGTTGTTTTTCTTTGTTCGTTTGTCTCCTCTCTTGTCTCTTTATTACATCTCCCCCCCAAACCCTAAACCCTAAACCCTAAACCCTAAACCCTAAACCCTAACAGGCAGCGAAGCTATTCGCTGCAACCCTTTTCTCTCTCCCCCTATCAGCGCCACCCAAGCCATCAAGAGGGGGCCCCCAGGGGCCCCGCCAGTACCCTGTTGGGGGCCCCCTGGGGGCCCCCATCTGTCCCCTTTTGGGGGCCCCTTGGGGGCCCCAGGCGTACCCTTTGGGGGGCCCCCTGGGGGCCCCCCTGGGGGCCCCCAGGCGTATCCTTTGGGGGGCCCCCTGGGGGCCCCCAGGAGGGTACAGGCAGTGAAGGGGGGGGGAAGGCGAGGAGGCG
>NW_024012813.1:0-802 GCF_000499745.2 Eimeria mitis | reverse complement strand
CACACACACACACACACACACAGTGTGCATGCATACCTGAAATGCATGCAAAACTCTGCATGCAAACATACAGAAAAAGGGTTTAACTAAAAGGGTTCATAGCGACACACACACACACAGTGAACGTCCAGCCCCCACGGGGTGTATAGACACTCCTCTTTCTAGCGCTATAAGCAGTTACTGAGACTCCATAACTTTGTTTGCAGCAAAATTAAAAAGTAGAAGTAATGTCTATTCCCTGTACCCTTCATTTCAAGCTGTCTGTGTTCGGACCCCTCTGGTTGGTGTATACACCCTGGGGTGTATGCACATACACCCCAATATACTGGATATTTTCATGAAACTTTCACTTTTTTTTTTTGCTTCTATGCAGAAAATAAAAATCACTAAACGGAAACAAACAAAACTGCACCCGTGCTCTGTGCGTTCCTCTCTCGCACTGTCGGAGTGTATACTGAAATACCTTTTTTTTTTTATCTGTGTCTAATTGGTATTTGCAATTCAAAAACAAAATTTAAAACAAAAAATATAAAAAAATTAAATTAACACACTAGAATATTTTTCACCCCCAGAAAACAGCAGACAGGAAGAGGCTTTATTTCTGCACACAGGTGAGGAGAGAGGGGTGCTGCTGCTGCTGCTGCTGCTGCTGCTGCTGTTGCTGCTGCAGCGGCTGCTGCTGCTGGTGTTTATCGTTGCGTGTCTGTTATATATAACCAGACGTAAAAAAAGGTTTTATAAAATAGATATAAGAATTTGAATGGAGTGAAGCATAGATAAATAATTTATCTAAAGGGAAAGG
>NW_024012812.1:0-802 GCF_000499745.2 Eimeria mitis | reverse complement strand
CTGCATACACAAACTAATAAGAAACTGCTGCTGAGACAAAGTAATAGAAAAGTGCTGCTCAGAGGAGAGAAAACTGCACTCAGTGTCAGCGGAGCCCCACGTAACAAGTCCCCCACTCGGTAGCTAGCTAGCTAGCTAGCTGCTTGCTATCCTCTTTTTGTCTCCTCCCCTGGCTAGCTCACCCCGTTCTGTATCTCCCTCTAGCTAGCTAGCTTTCAAGCGAAATACCCTCTGCCTAGATAATCGGTGTAGCAGCAGCATATAGCTGCACTGAGTTCGTTGATGGCCGTCCGCTAGCTAGCTAGCTAGCTAGCTAGCTAGTTAGCCAAGTGCAAGCTTGGTGAGAGGTGCTGCATTGTCTTAACGCAGCAGCAGCACACAGCTGTCCCGAGTTCGTTGTTTGCTTGCGATGAATAAAAGGAAATAAAGACCCTCTCCCTCTGCTGCATGTGTTCTGTTAGGGAGATGCAGGCAAAGAGCGGTGCGGCCTGCAGCAACGGCCTCTGGCTGTCTGTGTTGATATTCCCCAATTGAAAGAAATAAAAGAAAGAAAAGAAAGAAAAGAAAGAAAGGAAGAGAAAAGCAGCAGAAAGACAACAACTAACACTGTAAATATACTGCAGCAACAACGGCGCCCATGCTTGCACCCAACACAAACACACAGGCAGCCACACAGTACTCACACTCCGCTTCTCTCTGCCTTGTAGCCGTAGCTGTATGTATATATGGATGTATCCAATATATATATATATATATATATATATATATATATATATATATATATATATATATATATATATAT
>NW_024012808.1:0-803 GCF_000499745.2 Eimeria mitis | reverse complement strand
AGGGTTTATGAGGGTTTAGGGTTTAGGGTTTAGGGTTTGTTGTGTTGCAGCAAGGAATTTTGTTTATAGAGACGAGCGCAAAGGCCGGCCACAATGTAAAAACCCTTTTCAGGAGACTGGTAAACAATTAGGGTTTAGGGTTTAGGGTTTAGGGTTTAGGGTTTAGGGTTTACAGGAGACTGGTAAACAATTAGGGTTTAGGGTTTAGGGTTTAGGGTTTACAGGAGACTGGTAAAAAAATTAGGGTTTAGGGTTTAGGGTTTAGGGTTTACAGGAGACTGGTAAACAATTAGGGTTTAGGGTTTGGGGTAGACCATAAACCCTAAATAAATAAATAACGAAGAGAGAGACAAAAGGGAATACAGATAAACGTTTGCTGTTGCTGCTGCTGCTGCTAATGCTGCTGCTAATGCTGCTGCTGCTGTTGCTGCTGCTGCTGCTGCTGCTGCTGTTGCTGCTGCTGCTGCAGGCTGCTGCTCTGCCTGGCTTGGAGACGCAGCAACCAGCCTCAGACGCCCAGAGTAAGCCAACCTAAACCCTAAACCCTAAACCCTAAACCCTCAAAACCCTTTTTATTAGTAGCAACTGCCTCCTGTCGTGCTGCAGAGACCTATATCGCTGCTCTTTCTCTTGCTGCTGCTGCTGCTGCTGCTGTTTCTGCTGCTGCTGCTGCTGTTTCTGCTGCTGCTGCTGCTGCTGTTCCTGCTGCTGCTGTTCCTGCTGCTGTTGCTGCCGCTGCTGTTCCTGCTGCTGCTGCTGCTGTTGCTGTTTCCGCTGCTGTTCCTGCTGCTGCTGCTGCTGCT
>NW_024012807.1:0-803 GCF_000499745.2 Eimeria mitis | reverse complement strand
AATAAAATAATAAAATAATAATAATAAACGAAAACTAAAATTTGTTTTTTTATTTTGTGATAAAACAAACAAACAAAACGCCATTTATAGAAACCAAAAATAAAAAGAAATAAAAACAATAAACATTTTTGTTTATAAACAACTTCTCCTGCATGCATGCATATTTGCATGCATGCAAGAAGTTCGGTAGATATACATGCATGCATGCATGCATGCATGCATGTGTCTCTGCATGCATGCATGCATGCATGCATGCGTGTGTCTCTGCATGCATGCATGCATGCATGCAGGAAACTCGGTAGATATACAAGCATGCATGCATGCGTGCATGCATCTCTGCATGCATGCATGCATGCATGCATGCATGCAGGGATGCTTATATGCATGCATGCACGCATGCATGCTTCACTGCGTGCATGCATCTATGCATGCATGCAGGTAGCTCGGTACATATACATGCATGCATGCATGCATGCATGCATGGATATCTGGATGCATGCATCTCTGCATGCATGCAGGTAGCTCGGTAGATGTGGACGATGCATGCATGCATGCATCAGTGCATGCATGCACGCATGCATGCATGCATACATACATGGATATATACACGCATGCATGCACGCATGCATGCATGCACGCGTGCATGCATGCATGCATGTATATATCTCTGCATGCGTCTCTGCATGCATGTATGCATGCATGCATGCATACATGCACATCCGCCCTCTTTGTGTGTTTTGTTTGTTTCTTTATTATAATGAAATTTACCTTCTCAATAATAACACTATATATATATATATATA
>NW_024012806.1:0-803 GCF_000499745.2 Eimeria mitis | reverse complement strand
TCCTGTCACAACCGCTGCTGCTTCGCACAAGCAAGTACGCACTCAAAAACGAATTCACTTTTGCGTGGGGGGTTTACGAGCACTTTTCTATGCTTCAGACATTTTGATGGCAATCGTGGGAGTGCATGTATATCCACACGGACTTACAGAGTTGAAGTGTGGTTCAGCATTTATCCATTTGGTATCTAGTGCAGCAGGTTGTTTCAGCGTTGCGATATGGTTTTCTATGGCAAATGCCCACCTTAAAGATACTTCCAGTAAACTGATGGGGCACTGTCCGTCCATCCCAATTCTTGGTAGGAAGCAGATTCAGCTATGTGGTGATTTGTGCCAAAGGCATAGTAGTATTGACTGTTAGCTCTGTTATGTATGATGGCAGGTGTTCTGCGGAAAACGGGGATAGCGGAGGACGGGCCGCCGCCAGCATGGCTCCGAACACGAATCGTGCAAACGCTTTTGGCGTTCCTACAAAGGGACGCGGAACCCGTAACTTATTGTGTAGTCGTTGGATAGCATGCAAGAAAATGAAACGCGTATTGTAGGTTGGTGTTCCTGGCTTCCCGATATCCGTTAAATTGTTTTGTGTTTGGAGGAAATGCAATTCGTATATGTGTCCTTCGGTCCCAGCTTGGCACCTCACGACGAAGTGTCCGTAGCACACCAACGTAGCAGGCAGAGGCGAGCGGGCAGCAGGCCCTCTCTTTGTTTGCACGTGATGTTTTGAGTCCGTCCTAAATATGTTCAATTCTTGTTGGTCTTCTGGGGCGGAGCGACCGCCGGCTGGCTTGGCCAGACAAATTGCA
>NW_024012804.1:0-804 GCF_000499745.2 Eimeria mitis | reverse complement strand
AAGCCTCATCAACGCATTTATATACTAGCGAGGTAAGAGACATACATAAAAACTTCTCTGCTGCAGCAGCGCAGCAGAACTTACATACAAAGCGGAGGGGCCGTAGAGCACCAAATCTGCTGCTGCTGCTGCTGCTGCTGCTGCAGCTGCTGCTGCTGCTGCTGCTGCTCCTGCTGCTGCTGCATGCATAAGATCTGCTGCTGCACGCGAGAGAGACAAATACAAGCAGCAGGATATGCTGAGGTGTATAGACAGCTGCAGCAGAGAACATAGAGCTGACGACGACAGAGACAGCAGCAATAAACTCCCGCTGCTGCCGTTGCTGCTGCTGCTGCGGCTGTTGCTGCTGCTGCTGCTGCTGCTGCTTTTTGTTTAGTTGTAGTGATAGCTTCTTTTTGTTTTATATTTTGGCTCTTTGTTGTTTTTTGTTTATCTCCTTTCGCATGCGTCGGTGTCTCCTTTTACAGCTGCATGCAGCAGCAGCAGCAGCAGCAGCAGCAGCAGCAGCAGCAGCAGCAGCAGCAGCAGCAGCAGCACTAACAGCAGCAGCAGGACAGGCTCGTTGCTGCTGCTGGGTCGGTGTCTCTGTGCCTCCCTGCAGCAACGGAGGGTTTAGTGTTTAGGGTTTAGGGTTTAGTATTTAGGGTTAAGGGTTTATTCTATTTAGGGTTTAGGGTTTATTATATTCAGGGTTTAGGGTTTATTGTATCTAGGGTTTAGGGTTTAGGGTTTATTCTATTGAGGGTTTATTTCGTTAGCCGTTTAGGGTTTACAATCAGTGTATTGCATTAGGGTTTAGGGTTT
>NW_024012803.1:0-804 GCF_000499745.2 Eimeria mitis | reverse complement strand
AGGAACGTAAACAGGAGCATCCGCCTGCATGTGGATTACGTGCCACTTCGGTTGCTCAGTGTGTTTGGCACACAATGAGCAACCGACGTGGCGCGCTTTCGTCCAACAGCCATGAGCAATTCCGCTAGCGGGCCCTCCCCTTCTCGCTCTGCCCTACATCTGTTCTTGGCAAAATGTGTTCCTTCATACTTGAGCCGACTGGCAGTCAACAGCGCTAAGCAGTTGGACCACACATCACTGCCTAGTCGCTGCTGCCTCCCAATACATAATGCGCTGTGCATACCGTGTTGCGCTACCTCCCTCACACCGGCTCTGTTTCGGAGGCCCCTATCGCAGAGCCAAAGCATCAATACATATTAGATGCTAAGGAACAGCACGGTAAAGCCTAAACGAGTTCCCATGACTACTCACACTCGAACATCATGCATACGCACCACGTATCTCCGCGCATGCAACTCTGCATCGCTGCCTCGTCTCATACAAGCTGTTGCGTTACAGTATCCATAACCTTCCCGACACACTGAATCTGCTTGGAGCGGTCCATACATGCAACACAGTGACCTAGTTATTTGCTGTTCGCGTCGCTGCAATTGTGGTTGATGTTCAAGCGCATACGGCCTGGGCAAAACAGTGAGCAATCACAGCAACACAGGAGGCTTGGCCGCAACGCAGAGGACGACGCACACACGCAAACTCCTAGGCCCAACAAAATCACACATGCAGATCCCCTAACGCTCCACAGAATACTGCACATGCCCATATCGGGGAACGCAGCTGAAGCCAACACCTGCAAGCGAACCTACC
>NW_024012802.1:0-804 GCF_000499745.2 Eimeria mitis | reverse complement strand
TAATTAAACTCTCTGCGTAAAAACCTAAACTATATACACCCAGCATGCATGCATGCATGCATGCATGCATATGTCTAACCATGCATGCATGCATGCATGCATGCAGGTATATATATTTATAACGCATGCATGCATGCATGCATGCATGGGTACACCTAAGGAGCTGCAATCGTCCCAAATGCAATCGTTTTAATAATCAGAAAAAAGTATTCAAGTCATATTAACCCTTGCATGCATGCATGCATGCGTTTAGAATCTACTGAAGAGTCTACCAATAAAGCTTAACAAAGTGAACGCAGGAAAGCATGCATGCATGCTGTCCTATCCACTGCATGCATACGCATGCAATGCATGCATGCATGCATGCATGCATGCATGCGTATTCAGTACATACACATGCATGCATGCATGCATGCAACATTCAATACATACACACATGCATGCATGCATGCATGCATGCATGCATGCATGCATGCATGCAACCATTCAATACATACATGCATACATATACATACATACACGCACGCATGCATGCATGCATGCATGTGTGCCTGCATGCAACCATTCAATACATATACATACACATACATACACGCATGTATGCACGCATGCATGCATACATACATATACATACACGCACGCATGCATGCATGCATACATACATATACATACACGCATGCATGCATGCATGCATGCATGCATACATACATATACACACACACGCATGCATGCACGCATGCATGCATGCATGCATGCATGCATGCATGCATGCATGCATGTATGTTGACTAGCAAGCAAACATGA
>NW_024012800.1:0-805 GCF_000499745.2 Eimeria mitis | reverse complement strand
TGTGGTGTATGCATGCTTGATGAGTTAAAAACTGAATAAATAAAAATAAAAAAAATAAAGATGAAATAAATAAAAATAAAATAACAATAAAAATAGATAAAAATAAAATAAAGAAAGATAAAAATAAATAAAAATAAAATAAATAAACATAAAATAAATAAAAATAGATGAAAATAAAAATAAAATAAATAAAAATAAACTCACTAGCAAAGAGAGTAACACCCGCCTGATGCGTTAAAAACTGAATAAATAAAAAAATAAAATAAATAAAAATAAATAAAAATAAAAATAAATAAAAATAAAACAAATAAAAATAAAATGAATAAAAATAAAAACAAAATAAATAAAGATAAAAATAAAACAAATAAAAATAAAATAAATAAAAACAAAATAAATAAAAATAAAAATAAAAAAAATAAAAAAAAAATAAACTCACTAGCAAAGAGAGTAACCCCTGCCTGATGCGTTAAAAACTGAATAAATAAAAAAATAAAATAAATAAAAATAAAAACAAAATAAACAAAAATAAAATAAATAAAAGTAAAATAAAATAAATAAAAACAAAATAAATAAAATAAAAATAAATAAAAACAAAATAAAATAAAAAAATAAAAATAAAAATAAATATAAACTCACTAGCAAAGAGAGTAACCCCTGCCTGATGCGTTAAAAACTGAATGCCGCCTTCTTCGTCTGTCAGCTGCATTTTATTTTTTAATAAACCACCACGAGAAAAAACCCTAAACACAAACCCTAAACCCTAAACCCTAAACCCTAAACCCTAAACCCTAAACCCTAAACCCTA
>NW_024012799.1:0-805 GCF_000499745.2 Eimeria mitis | reverse complement strand
CCTTGGAGCTTGATCCCACTCACGTCAACGGATGCAGCAATTAATGCGCGCAGCTCTGCGTCTTCTTCCCCCAACGACAAGACAATCGCAGGCAACAAACACAACTGTGAAACCTGGTAGGGCTCCAAGTTCCCTCACAGGATGGAGTGTTTTGAGAGCATAACACTAGAGGTGCTTCGGGCCCAGAAGGCTGATGATGTGTGGTGAGAGCCGTCAGTCCCTCATATGCTGTGCGGGGATTTGATCACTATAACAAAGTATAATATTTGCAGTGAACATGACTTATTTGTTGGTTGTACCTCTGAAAGGCTACTGTGGGGCGCATCCTTAGAACCCAACAGCTGAGTATAACGAGCAGGCAAGCATAAGTTAGCAGACACGCTCAAGTAGAACTGCAACAGATTCTCAGACATAGCATCTGGTACAGCGACATAACCAGGCTAGCAAAGTTTAAAGGTGATTTCCTCTTTTGTTTTCTTCTCAAAATTGTTGTTCTGTACCCCCCCTAGACCCGGCGCTGCGGCCTTTGGGGCTCGGAGAGGAGACAGCCTGTCACGTTGCAACATTTCTTAGAATCAGGTTTCATCCCCGCCTGTCATGTAGGCATATCAATACGTTTCTTCGTGGACAATGCTCAACATGTTCATTGATTATTTACTTAATAAACATCAAATAAACGCTCACAGAAACTTCCACTGTTCTATCAATCCTCACTCTTACACAACCAGCGATGTTGCAGTGACTGTAGTCAGTATTCACTACAGGAGTGTTGCTTGTCTGTCCGGGTGCAATGAATTTTCAGAGA
>NW_024012798.1:0-805 GCF_000499745.2 Eimeria mitis | reverse complement strand
GCTAGCTAGCTAGCTAGTTAGCTAGCCGGCCTTATGGGAATTTATCCCTGCCACAGCAACAAATTTGAATGAAATATTTTTCGGGCTGTGTTGAAGGCTTTGGCGTTTGGCGTTTATATCTTGAGGGTTTAGGGTTTAGGGTTTAGGGTTAGGGTTTAGGGTTTAGGGTGAGGGTTTAGGGTTTAGGGTGAGGGTTTAGGGTTAGGGCTACGGTTTAGGATTTAGGGTTTGAGGTCAAGGGTTTAGGGTTAGGGTGAAGGGTGAAGGGTTTAGGACTTAGGGTTAGGGTTTAGGGTTTAGGGTTTAACGTTAGGGTTTAGGGTTTAGAGTTAGGGTTTAGGGTTAGGGTTTAGGATATATGAGGTAGAGAGCAAGATAAGTCTCTGCTGATTCAGGGGCGGGCTGAAGAAGAGACAAAAACTATAAACACTTCCTAAACTCCAAACCCTAAACCCTAAACCCTAAACCCTCGATGTTTGCTGATGGAGGAGAACAGAGACAGCAGAAATCCGCGGCCTAAAGAAAGCGACGCCGCTGACGGTGTAGCAGCCCCCCCTGGCTAGCTAGGTGGCTAGCTAGCTAGCTAGGTGGCTGGCTAGCTAGCTAGGGAGGCGGCTAGCTAGCTAGGTCGCTGGGTAGGCGGGTAGCAAGGTGGCTAGCTAGATGGCTAGCTAGCTAGGTGGCTGGCTAGCTAGGTGGATTGCTCGCTAGCTAGCTAGCGAGCTAGCTAGCTAGTTGAGTAGCTAGGTATATCTCTAGCTAGGTGGATTGTTCTCTAGGTAGCTACGTAGCTGACTAGCTAGCT
>NW_024012797.1:0-805 GCF_000499745.2 Eimeria mitis | reverse complement strand
AGCGAAGGCTTTGTATCGGCCTGCTGCTGCAGTTCTGCTGCTGCTGCTATTCTTATTGCTGCTGCTGCTGGTGCTGCTGCTGCTGCTGCGGTGTGTGTTGCGTTGGGACCCCCGGTGTGGGGCTGCATGCGAAAGAGCATTGGAGCTGTCTCCTCTCTGCAGCAGAGCAGCAGCAGCAACCCCAGCAGCAGCAGCAGCAGCAGCAGCGGTTGCTGCTGCTGCTGCTGCTGCTGCTGCTGCTGCTGAGGCAGCTAAGAGCAGGGGTGCATCCGCAGCACTGAGGTTTGCCTTTTGGGGTGTACAGGCAGCTCGGGCTTGCCCCAGTGTATAGGGAGCTAAAGAGAGCTCCTGGGGTGTATAGGCAGCTATGCAGATGCTGCGGTGTATAGGCAGCTATGGAGGTGCTGCGGTGTATAGGCAGCTAAAGAAGTGCTGCGGTGTATAGGCAGCTATGCATGTGCTGCAGTGTATAGGCAGCTAAAGAGGTGCTGCGGTGTATAGGCAGCGATGGAGGTGCTGCGGTGTATACGCAGCTATGGCGGTGCTGCGGTGTATAGGGAGCTAAGGAAGTGCTGCGGTGTATAGGCACCTATGCAGATGCTGCGGTGTATAGGCAGCTATGGGGGCGTTGCGGTGTATAGGCAGCTAAGGATGTGCTGCGGTGTATAGGCAGATAAGGAGGCTGTTGGGGTGTATAGGGAGCTGCGCGGCTGCTGGGGTGTATAGGGAGCTATACGGCTGCTGTTGGGGTGTATAGGCAGATAAGGAGGCTGCTGGGGTGTATAGGGAGCTATTTAGGTGTTGG
>NW_024012796.1:0-805 GCF_000499745.2 Eimeria mitis | reverse complement strand
AGATCGATGAGAGTGAAGAGAGGTCGGGGGGTGCAGAGGCAAGACCTACTGAGGAAGAAGGAGAAGCAACGGCTCTGGACGCATTAGGACAGTTGAGATCCCTTATAACTCTTGGCGTACAAACAGAGACCTACGTACCTTTAGAGATGAGGGCGGTTCTCACTAGCATGTTGTTGACAATTTGCGCACAGGAGGTGGCTTTGTTTGGGGTCTACTCAACTCCGCGAACTGAGGTGGAGCGGCAGAGGCTGATTGATTTTGTTGTCGCGCTGGGACAACAGGCTTTGTCACAACTAGAAGACGAGGGCGCGAGCTCCAGGAGAATAGAACGCGGGAGAGGAATGCTAAAATTCCTGGAACGACTTAGGACAGCCCCAGCTAATGCGGACTCTGAGGGGCTGGCTGTGGAGGCAACAATCTCCGCCTATAGAATTCGACAGTGTATCTTTGCCCTAGAGCAGCTGCAGCATTGGGTGGAATACTCCCTGTTGGTGCCCAAAGAAGTTCTCCGTAAATCGCGTAGACTTCTCGCACGTGCGCGACACAGTAGCAAGAGAAGGGTATTGCAAGACGCCGCTGCGAGTGCCTGGATATATGCGGAGCAAGTAGCGCTTAATTTCTTTGGGATTGGGGGACCAGTTCACAAACGCAGACCCCATGCGCAGACCATGTCATTTTCAGAAGAGATGGACGGACGTCGCCAGCGTTACGAACGGCTTGCAAGAGGGCTCGTCGAAAGCGTTAAAATCGCTTTGGGCCGTAGCGGGCCGGGACAGGAGATGCAGGAGCACCACCAGCAGCAGCC
>NW_024012795.1:0-805 GCF_000499745.2 Eimeria mitis | reverse complement strand
CAGCAGCAGCAGCAGCAGCAGCAGCAGCAGCAGCAGCAGCAGCAGCAGCAGCAGCAGTGGTGGTGGTAGTGGTAGTGGTAGTGGTGGTAGCAGCAGCAGCAAGAAGGGTAGCTGCAGCAGCAAGAACAGTGAAATTTGCGATGTTAGTAGTGATGAAAACAGCAGCAGCAGCAGCAGCAGCAGCAGCAGCAAGGATAGCAGCAGCAGCAGCAGCAAGGTTAGCAGCAGCAGCAAGAAGGTCATCAGCAGCAAAAGCAGCAGCAAGAAGGGCAGCAGCAGCGGTGTCCTCAACAGCAGCAAACGAAAGCAACGTAAATAGATACTGAAACTGCAGCAGCAGCAGCAGCAGAAGCAGCAGCAGCAGAAGCAGCACAAGCGCTGCCTGAAAAACAGCCAGGCAGCAGAGGCAGCAGCTGCTGCTGTTGCGGGTGTTGCTGCTATTGCTGCTGCAGCACCTGCTGCTGCGTGCTTTGCTGCATTAGCAGCAGCATCAGCTGCAGCAGCAGCATCAGCTGCAGCAGCAGCAGCTGCAGCAGCAGCATCAGCTGCAGCAGCAGCAGCTGCTGCAGCAGGTTGAGTTCAACCGACAAACATGAGGGGTCTCCTCATTGATTAAAGAATGCATTTTGCTGCTGCCGGTAGCTACCTAGCTAGCTAGCTAACTAGTCAGCTAGCTGGTCCCTATCACCTACAGCTGGCTAGCTAGCTAGCTAGCTAGCTAGCTAGTTAACTAGATAGCTAGCTAGCTAGCTAGCAGCCTGTAGCTACCAACATGCCATCTATCTAGCTAGCCAGCGATCCATCT
>NW_024012794.1:0-805 GCF_000499745.2 Eimeria mitis | reverse complement strand
AAGTGTCTCCCTTTTATAGAGATGAATATATAATAATAAAAGTAATATAATATAATAAAAATAATATAATAATAATAAAAATAATATTATATAATAAAAATAATATAATAATAATAAAAATAATATAATATAATAATAATAATATAATAATATAAATATATATTGATAGTAATAGTATTAATATAATATAATATAATATGATAGTAATATATAATAATAAAAATAATATAATATAATAATATAATATAATATAATAATAATATAAAAATATAATATAATATAATAATAATATAAAAATATAATATAAGATAAAAATAATATAAAAATATAATATAATAGGAGAGGTATAATATAATATAAATATAATAATATAATAACATATAAATATAAAAATAAAAAATAAAAAAAAAAATAATATAATAGAGTAATAATAATTTTTGTTTTTATATAATAAAATAAATTAATAATAAAAATATATGTTTTTATAATAAAAGAAAAAAATAATAAATAATATAATTAAATAAAAAATAAAATAATATAATTAAGTAAATAAAAAAAAATAAAATAAAGAAAAAAGAACAAAATAAAAAAATATAATAAAAAGACCAATACAATGTAATTAAATAAATAATAAAATAAAATAATATAAAAAAATAAAAAAAATAATAAAAAATAAAATAAAATAAAAAAATAAATAAAAAATAAAAATTTGTATAAAATAAAAAAAACTGATGAGGGGCAGTTTCAGGTGTATAGGCAGCTCAAACCAACACTGACACACACCGACCCTCAACAGCTATATATA
>NW_024012793.1:0-805 GCF_000499745.2 Eimeria mitis | reverse complement strand
AGGCTCCACAACGTCCAGTCATGCAGTCACCGCTACGCTGTTTCGGTCAATCTGGCTTTCAGTTGGCTTAAACGGGCGATTTGCCATAGCACGAGTCATTCTTGTTCACGAAATCAGATTAGCGAACAACTCTAACTGTTTTGTGCCAACCAACGAAGACTCCATCCCCGCTAGTGCGTTGTAGAAGGATCCATGGATGGTTGATGCTGGAAGAAGGATAAGTTGTTTATTCGTGTAGCGCTCTTGTAGCCTAGTATGCCTCGCTGGTTGTGTCAGGGAAGGGGCGAAGGGCTACGGAAAACTCTACCCTATGTCAATGCAGGGAATAAGTCAGTATCCCTTGCTACTACACGTTCCAGATACGGGAGTGCAGAACAGCTGCTAACGCGCGTTTTGTGCGTGTATGGTGAGAAATCGCCGAGTGCCTTCCCCGTTTGGCTACACCCACTAGTGCAGGCTTGCTAGAGCACAGTGCTTTGCACAACTACACCATCAGTGCTTCCTTTGCGTGCGTGGTGCCTTGGCGGTCTCTGCACTGTGCCTGTCGGCGGCTCTGTTGATTCATTTCGGTTGCAATGTGAATATGTGAAGTTAGCGGTCTTGTTTTCGTGGATCAGGAAGTGCGCAACGGTTTTACCTTTCGGACCAACCACCTTCGGACGACCGACGATTGTGCTGAACAAACAGCTCGATTTTCGCGGGAAGGGTGCCGGTTAGGCATGCGGGAAAAGGTGTGCGGCGTTATATTGGTCCTTAAGTTTGTTGTTGAGCGAAAATGGATGATGGAGCGCTTGGCGAGAGCAAG
>NW_024012792.1:0-806 GCF_000499745.2 Eimeria mitis | reverse complement strand
TCAGAGGCAGACTTACAAAAGGAGAGCAGCATCACCACCCCCAACGTCATCACCAGGATTCAAGGGAGGCGACCCCCGATCCCAAACCTGCAGCAGACTATGATGACCTCCTTCGGAAGAAACTGTGGACCCTGGGGTCTCTGCCAGATCACGCCATGGTGGTGAAAGTACCATCGCAAGTCGGCAGACTGTCTTCTTGTATCTTCCCTCCTCTGCGGGCTTCACCCACCGGAGGCTCCAGAAGGGACCGCCGGGGGTGCGAGGATACGCCTCCCCTTACCGGGATTAAGGTATGATGAATTTGGTTTCTTGACTCAGCATCATTTCGTCCTTTTGTTTCTCTGTGTGCATCTCTTTTTTTCATTTTATTTTCTCTCTGGCTCCAGCTGACTGACTGTTTGCCTCAATGCTGGCCCCCGTTTGCATCTCACTTACGGCGCCCGCCCGTCATTGTCCCGTTATGCACCCAAGTAGTGTTGTGCTTGCCTCTTGTGGTCTGTGTAGCTTGCCGCCATCTCTTTTGTTTTTGCCTTTCCCTCCACTGAGCGTCGCTGTGACGGAGGTGCAGACAGCCAGTTAGTTAGCTGTTTGTGTGGTTGTGCCTGCTTCTGTACCAACATTTGTTTCTTAACATCGACATATGTGGCCGCAACTGTCTACACATTTATATAATACTATTTGGCCGTACTTTCCTCTAGCATGCCAGCGACGCAGCGTACACTGGAAAGCACGTGCGTTGTGCGTTTTCTGGTGCAGCTGTTGCCCGTGGTGACTCCCAAAGGAGACGATACCCCCAGGAGGGCCTC
>NW_024012791.1:0-806 GCF_000499745.2 Eimeria mitis | reverse complement strand
CCGCCGTACGTTGGCTCCGCTCAGTCTTGATAAGCACGTCAGGATCACTGCAGTGCTGCGAATTGCCTGTTAAAGGCATCATAAAAAGAGTTCCTAATTGCGCTTGTGCGGCTCAAAATGAGCGCCAATTCATCCTGCCAATATCAGGCGACGGCTGCGCGTATACGGTGCAGAAAAGAATGGTGTCCGAGCACGCTCAGCCTCATGCCCTGCTGCTGACAGAGCATGCTCGCCTTTGTGAATGCCGCAGGCCTGACAAGTGCCGCCGAGGTCTGCGAGAGTGGGCGGCGGAAATGCATTGTTGTAGGCAACGCTTACACACGAAGGACTGAAACTAGGCGTTGATGCAGGATATTCTTTCTACAGAGGCAAACACATTCACAGATGTGGGAGTGAAGTGCATGATCTACATGTGCGGAGAGTCTTTTTCACCAAGCACTGAATCTACTCGGTAAACCTGGATTAAAATCTCCTACAATACCAGAAGTATTGGCTGTTTACATCCCGTCCAAGGCACCTCTGCCAGACGTACTCCGCGCGGTGTCGCTTGCAACAGCCACTCAAATTCAGCAGCAGCTCGTAGGCACCCCGCGCACTTTCTGCAAAAAGCGAATCCTCGCAAGTGATGTGTACGTTCCGTGCGTAACCAACAAGTGTCTATGTGTCACAGACGCTATGCAAATCTGCCAGGTGTCCGCACTTGCCCAACCATCGGAAATAAAGCTTTGTCGTTGCCTCATAGCTTTGCATCCAAGTGCATACACGGGAATGGCGAAACAACAGTCACCATGATACGAATGATTTTC
>NW_024012789.1:0-807 GCF_000499745.2 Eimeria mitis | reverse complement strand
ATTTATTTATATATGTGTATGTGTGTATATACATGTATGTGTTTATGGGTGGTTTTCTCTGTCTGCGTGGTTTCATATATCTCTCTTTCTCTCTCTGTCTCTGTCTCTGTCTCTCATATAAATACATAATTTTATATATATATTTATACAAACATAAACATAAACATAAACATAAACATAAACATAAACGTAAACATAAACATAAACATAAATACAAGTATAAATGCATAAATATATACACACAAACATAAACGTAAATGTACAAATATAAACATAAACATAAACATAAGGGAAAACATAAACATAAACATAAAAATAAACATAACTATGAAAATAAGCATAAATATAAAACCAAATAAAAATATAAAAACAAATAAAAAGATAAAAACAACTAAAACTATAAATACATACATATATATATATATATATATATAAATATATATATATATATATATATAAATGTATATAAATATATATGTATTCAGGTTTGCAGTATTGAAAGCAACAAAAGGGGATTCAGTATCAGTAGAAGAGGCTGCAGCATTTATAGGATCAGTCCACGAGGAGTTAATATTATTAAATATAAGAAATTCAAACCTAAGAAGAAAATACGATACATTAAAATATACACAAAAAAAAATAGAAGCGCTTTTGTATGAACTCGCTATTGCTAAACGCATGCAACAACTTAAATTACAATCCATGCTTATGGAACCAGAACCAGAAATACACAATGAAAATAACGAAGAACAATAAAAAAAAAAAAAAAAAAAAAAAAAAAAAAAAAAAAAAAAAAAAAAAAAAAAA
>NW_024012788.1:0-807 GCF_000499745.2 Eimeria mitis | reverse complement strand
CAGCAGCAGCAGCAGCAACACAGATTCAGAAAGCAACGCAGATACACCTAAAGCTGCTGCAGCAACTGCAGCAGAAGGCACTGCACCGGCAGAGACAGAGAACCAGCTCGGCTGCTCCCACTACCGCCGCAAATGCAAAATCGTAGCTCCTTGCTGGTGAGGGTTTAGGGTTTAGGGTTTAGGGTTTAGGGTCTATGGGGTGGGGGCGATGCCACTGTAGTAGCAGCAGCAGCTGGAGATTGAGGGCCGTGCAAAGGCAGCAGCTCGGAGGGGCACCAACACGACAGCAGCACAGACAGAACAAGGGGGTTCAGCTGTCTCTATTTTGTTCTGCTGCTGCTGTTGCTGCTGTTGCTGCTGTTGCTGCTGTTGCTGCTGCTGCTGCTGTTGCTGCTGCTGCTGCTGCAGCAAGGAGATCTTCTGGTGCAGACACTGCCACAATGAAGCGTACGAAGCGGATATAACAAAGGCACAGTAAGCCTGCTGTTGCGGCGACGTTGCTGCTGTTGCTGCTGCTGCTGCTGCTACTGCTGCTGTTGCTGCAGCAGCGTCTGTCGCTGCGTTTGCTGCTGATGCTGCTGCTTTTGTTGCTGCTGTTTCTATCACGCCCTTTTCTGCTGCAGCAGCAGCAGCAGCAGCAGCTACTGCTGTATCTCCGCGTTGCAGTTGGTGTGTATGGTGAGCCTTAATGTATTATATGTATTATATAAATATTAATTAATTTATTTGTTTGTTGTTTTTGTTTTTGTTTAGTGAGATAGATAGACATGCTGTAGAGGAGATAGTATGCGGTGCATGCGAGAAGAG
>NW_024012787.1:0-807 GCF_000499745.2 Eimeria mitis | reverse complement strand
TATATATATATATATATAAATTATATATATATATATATATATATATATATATATATATATATATATATATTTGTTTATAAATATAGATAAATATGTATATTTATATTTGTATCTATCAGTCTGTCTCTATATACATCTATCTCTGTCTCTATATCGTTCTGCCTAAACCCTAAACCCTCCTAAACCCTAAACCCCCCTAAACCCTAGACCCTAAACCCTCCTAAACCCTAAACCCTCTTAAACCCTAACCCCTAAACCCTAATTTGTGTTTTATTTATGTTTTAGGTTTTATGTAATTTATCAGAATATGGAAATACGTCTGCTGCATCTGTGCCTCTCTGTCTAGCTGAAGCAGTAAGGAGAAAAAAACACACATTCTTTTTTCTTTTTCTTTTTTTTTTTGTTTTTTTGTTTTTTTTGTTTTTTGTTTGTTTGTTTTGTTTTGTTTGGTCGCTTGTTTATTTGTTTTTTTTTGTTTTTTTTTTATTTTTTTTGTTTTTTTGTTTTTTTGTTTGTTTTTTATATTTATTTATTTGTGTTTGTTTGTATTTGTGTATTCGTTTATCCACTAATTAATTAATAATTTAATTAATTAATTTTTTATTTATTTGTTTTATATATTTTTATGTTTTATTTATTTATGTATTTACTTATTTATTGCATGTATTTATTTATTTATATATTTATCTTTATATATAGATATATATTTATTTATTTACATACATATTTATGTATTTACATATTTATATATTTATATATATATATATATATATATATATATATATATATATATATATATATATATAT
>NW_024012786.1:0-807 GCF_000499745.2 Eimeria mitis | reverse complement strand
ATATATATATATATATATATATATATTATATTATATATTATATATTATATATTATATATTATACATAGATGCTTGACTGTGTTTAGTGTTCCTGTCTGTTGTCTTCATGTCTCTGTTTTTATTATTTTTTTGTTTTATTATTTATTTATTTCTCTGTCCCCATCTGTCTCTCTCTCTCTCTGTCTCCTTTCTCTCTCTGTCTCTCTCTATCTGTCTCTGTCTCTCTGTATCTCTCTCTGTATCTTTGTTTTTAATAATATAATTTATTTTATTTTTTAAACTGTCTCCTTTTTTGTCTCTTTCTGTCTCCTCTCGGTGTGGGGTGTCGGCGAGAGGAGACAGCAGAAGAGGAGACAGAAGGAGACAGAAAAGGAGACAGTATAAAAAATAAAATAAAAAAAGGAGACAGTGTAAAAAATAAAATAAAAAAAAAGGAGACAGGAGAAAGGAGACAGCTGCGGAGACACCGCGTCAACTGTCTCCTTTTTTTTGTCTCCTTTCTCTTTCTTCTGTTTGTGGTTTTGTTTCTGTTAGCTGCAGCAGATACACATCCATACACCCAGACAGCAGCAACTCTCCCCGGCTTCTTACACCTGCTGCTGCTCCCCTGCTGCTGCTGCTGCTGCTGCTGCTGCTGCTGCTGCTGCTGCTATTGCTGTTGTTGCTATTGTTGTTGTCCTCTGCAGCAATGCTGCTGCTGCTGCTGCTGCTGCTGCTGCTGCTGCTTTTTTCTTTTTCTATGGGGCAGTTTGCCTCCATTATAAATTCGCTTAGACCTCTCCCCTCCCCTGAACAAGTCTGCTGCTG
>NW_024012785.1:0-807 GCF_000499745.2 Eimeria mitis | reverse complement strand
CAAATGGATCGTGAATGGCCCTAACCAAATACACCATCCCTGTGCACCGTCGCACCGTCATCCTCCCCTGAAGCTCCGTTGCTCTTGTCCCTTGTAACCCAGCTACCGCCATAGACACGTTGGCCCATAATAAGCGCATCAACAACTTCTTCACACCTCAACGCCGCTTCCCACCACACTCATGCGACATATCGCTGTCAACGAGCACTGCCACCGTAGGACACTACAGGAAGCTATAGGCATTGGTCTGTCATGCACAGGCATCTCACAAAAGCAGGGGCACCCAGGCAAAACGATTACACCAAAGCGAGCAGTGTCAACTGTTCCTACCCTAGTGCCTCCATCTCTAAAAAAGCCAACACTTTCCGGCGTACGCGTTCGACTCAGGCCAAACGTCGCATGCTTCAACACATACGTGCAACATCGCGCTCCAAAAACACTCTGCTTCTCGTGCTCCAGCCGCGACGCACACTAACCTGGTTTACAGTCGCAACCCAAGGAGGCACTGCCGCATTGCCTCTGTACGTAGGGGCATGAACTGCATGCGCGTCTGAGTTAAGAAACACTCACTTCAACTTCTCTTCTTTAAAGGGAAGAACATTACTACCGACATATCCACAAATTGCCCTATCAAACACCCAATACAGCCCAACTACCCACATCAAACTACTCCGAACACAAAACAGCCTGACTATTATCGCCAAACAAGAATCGCACATATGCCCTGCGGGTCCTGCTTTCCTTTCTGTTACTCAACACCTGCACAGTGAACGGGCATCGCAGTATTTTGCACAAGTAAGTACTGGC
>NW_024012784.1:0-807 GCF_000499745.2 Eimeria mitis | reverse complement strand
GTGTGTTGCTGTCTGTTTGCTGCTGCTGTCTGTTTGTTTTCTTTTGTCGGTTTATATTTATTGAACAAAGAAGGGGGCCTGGGGCCACTCTGTTTTGCTTATATAAAAGCAAAATAGAAGAGAAGAAAAAGGCAGAAGAAAGAAAGTCGATCCGTGCATGCAACAAACAAAAACCTGAAACCAACGCGCTGCCCCTCCCCCCCCTCAGTTGGAGTGTATGTACACCCCACCTGAGCACAGCTAACTGCAGCAGCAGCAGCAGCAGCAGGCCCATTGCTGCTGTTTGTTTTCGCTTGAGAGGGAGAAACAAGAGCCCCTTTAAAGGGCTCTACAACGCCGCTTATAACCGCAAACCCTAAACGAAAAAAAACAAGCAACAAACCACAAAAAAACAAAAAAACCAAACAACACGTAGCTGGAGAAGCAAAGAAAACCTCCAGTGAAGCGAGAAAAAAGAAAAAAAACGAAAATAAAGACCAAAAAAAACAACACAGCAAACAAAAAAGGCACAAAAAGCAGAACAAAAGAAGGAAACGAAACAAAAGACACAAACAAAGAACAAAATAAACAAACAAACAAAAAACTAAATAAAAAAATAAAAAGAAGTAAAGATGAGTAGCGTTAAGGTAGCCGTTCGTGTGCGCCCCTTTAACCAAAGGGAGGAGGATATAGGCGCCGTTTGCTGTGTGTCTATGGAAGGCAACAAAACACACTTGATAGATATAGAAGAAAACAACAATAATAAGGGTTCAGGGGGTTCTCCTCGTACTTTTACTTTTGATTACTGTTACTGGTCTCATGATGGTT
>NW_024012781.1:0-807 GCF_000499745.2 Eimeria mitis | reverse complement strand
AGGGGAAGGGACCTGCAGCTTACAATAAAACACCATATCGAGAAATTCCAGGTGCTTTCGCTGCCGCCTGGTGCTGCTGCGGCTCGTGCTGCTCCTACCCACACCGTCGACACCGCTATCCGCCACAGGTTTGAACCTCTCGGCTGAAACCAACTGCAACAACAACTTCTTGAAATTGCCGTTGCTTCTGTTTGTTTTTTCGTGGGCTTCTCCGGTGATAAAAGGCGCAACGGCAAGCGCGCGTCAACGTTCGGCATTCCAAAAAAACTAGAGAGATTTGCTGTTGCTGCTGAGGCAGTTGCAGTAGACGCAGCAGCAGCGGCACCGGCAGCACCAATGGCAGCAACAGCAGAAGAACGCCTTGCGGAGCCCTACGCAGGCGCTAGAGGTGCTGCATCAGCAGCAGCACCACCAACAAGGTCGCGGAGCAGCGCTTGTTGGAGCCGCTGCAGCGTCTCCTGTCAATTCCAAACAGGCAGGCTGCAGGCAGCCGCAACAAGCAATTGTTGCAGCATTGCAAGCTCTGCTGTTTGACAAACGCCAATAAGTGATTCGGTCCCTCAGCCCGCACTAACGGCAACAATATCAACAACAGAGATAGCAGCAATGACTCCCTCGCTCAGATACAATCTTCATAGGTAGAGCTCCCACCGGTTGCTTCCTAGCTGGCGAGGAAGGTAGGTAGGCAGCTAACTAGCTGGGAATATCTTCCTAGGTGTTCAGCAAGTCGACTGAGCATGCTGTAGCAGTCTGCAACCTACTGTCACTATTTACGAACACCAGGGTAGTGGTAGGTTGAGATGCAAC
>NW_024012780.1:0-808 GCF_000499745.2 Eimeria mitis | reverse complement strand
TATATATATATATATATATATATATTATATATATAGTAGCAGAGGGGGGGCCCCCTTCTCTCTTGCAACTCCGGCACCAGGGCCCCCAGGGTACAGTTAGGGGGGCCCCTTAATACAGATATATATGAGGGGGCCCCTCCTATTTGGGGGGCCCCCATACTGTGTGCCTATAGTAAAGGTTGGTGGGCCCCCTTTTAGGGGCCCCCCATTAAGACAAAGAAGACCTTTAACAGCCTGCTGCTGCTGTTGCTGTTGCTGCTGCTGCGCTGCTTCTGCTCTGCTTCTACTGCCTTTTTTATGCTGCTTCTTCTGCTGCTTTTGTTTCAGCTGCTTCTCTTGCTGCTGCTGCTGCTGCTGCTGCTGCTGCTGCAGCTGCCGTTCCTTCTTTTGCTGCTGCTGCTTCTCCTGCTGCTTCTTTTGCTTCTGCTGCACTCACCACGGGCCGCGGCAGCACCAGCCTCATGGGGGCCCCCCTGAGGGGCCCCCTGGGGCCCCTTTAGGCCCCCATTAGTACCCTATAGCTATTGTACGGCCCCCATAGAGGCCCCCCGATGGCCCCCAACGCGGGGGCCCCCTGGGGGCCCCCCAGATTCCACCTGGGGCCCCCTGGGGCCCCCTATACCCCCCGCGAGGCCCCTTGGGGGCCCCCCAGGGGCCCCCCGGGGCCCCGCTGGTTCTTGTAAGGGCCCCCTAGACCCCCCTGAAGCCCTTCAGGGGCCCCCTGGGGGGGGCCCCCCTGCTGTTTGTTGTAGGTCCCCTTCCTTTGTGTTTGTGTTTGTGTGTATTTGTGTATATTTATATTGTTGTT
>NW_024012778.1:0-808 GCF_000499745.2 Eimeria mitis | reverse complement strand
CAGCAGCAGCAGCAGCAGCAGCAGCAGCAGCAGCAGCAGCAGTAGTGCAGCAGCAGCAGCAGCAACAGCTACTGCTGCTGCTGCTGCTGCTGAGCTGACGCAAGAAGATGAAGGGGTGCTGCAGCGGTGGGCTGAGAGAGACAAAATTTTCGACAAAAAAGTCGCAGAAATAGGAAAATCTATCGATAAAATCGGTACTTTTTTTTTACTTTTTTATTTTATTTTTTTATTTTTTTATTTTTTTTTTGTTTTTGTTTTTGGTCTTTAGTTGTTTGTTTGTTTGTTTGTTTGTTTGTTTGTTTGCTTGTTTGTTTGCTTTGTTGCTTTTGTTTATTTTCATTTCAGTATTTTGTTATTGTAGTCCTTCATTATTTATTTGTTTTTGTTTGTTTTGTTGTTTTATTGTTTGTTCTTTTCTTTAATTGTTTTTGTGTTTGTTATTTTTATTTGTTTTTTTTATTATTTAGTGGTTATGAATGAACAAATAAATTTATTTTTGTTTATTTATTTCTGTTTTTATTTTTTTGAATATAAATACAGATTCATCATTTTCTTTGTTTTCTTGCTGTTTCTGCTGCTGTTTCTGCTGCTTCTGCTGCTGCTGCTGCTGTTGCTGCTGCTGCTGCTGCTGCTGCAGCTGAGGTAGCTGTGGCTATAGGTGCTCAATCGGAGCTGCAGCGGGAGCGTGTGGATGAGCTGGGGGAGAAGACGCAGCTGGCAGCAGCAGAGCTGCAGGCGCTCGATAGGCAGCTGAAGCAATTCATGAAAGAACAAAACCCAACAAATTTTTGCTGCAAGTTGCTGCTGC
>NW_024012777.1:0-808 GCF_000499745.2 Eimeria mitis | reverse complement strand
GCACAAACGCACACAGCCGTGGCAACGCATACTGGCGCGGTACGAACGAATGACGAGCGCGCCAAACGCAGAACGAGCCCCGCTTCTTCTTGCGCTGCACATCGATAAATCTGCACCATGCCTGGAAGCAAAGTCCTTGAAGCGGACGAATCATCACCACGGTCCCGCGGACGCAAGTGTGCATTCATGCCTGCAAGCAAAGTGCCTGAAACGGAAACCTAATCATGACCGTCCCGACAAATGCCATCACTCGTAAGGACGTACATCCTGCAAAAGGCAGTACGGGATTGTGGCGCCAAACAAGGCTTCGCCACACTCTGCCAGTAGACTCGCTCGCAGAAGCTCCACAACCCCACGATACGCACATGCGCACGACCCCAAACGTCCTCTATCTCCCAGCCAACTACTGCATATAATTCTTTGGGCAGACACACCAGATCTCGTGCACGTTTGGCGAGGCAAGGAGTAGCCGTAGACAAGCGCAAACGGATGAAGCCGCCTGCATGCTGCTTCCCCGAGAACTGCTTCTTCTTGGAAGACCGATGAGGATGCAAAATGCTCAACGCGCGTTTCGCCGACCACGAGCGAGCTTCTATGCCCAGCAGGTACGCAGAGCAGTGGCGCATCCACAAATTGCACCTCCGCCGAACACACCAAACCTTCACGGGTCCTGAAAAAAATGAGGATTATCAACATCCACTACGGATGCTGCCTCCTCTCGTGCTAACCAATGGCTGCACGATGAGCTACGAGCTTCGCCATTCTTCGTGTAACAGCCACGCGTTCTTGCGGAGTTCGTGTGAGAGCC
>NW_024012776.1:0-808 GCF_000499745.2 Eimeria mitis | reverse complement strand
CCCACAAACCCAAGTTGTACATGTACAGGTAAACCCTAAACCCTAAACCCTAAACCCTAAACCCTTTTTTCTTTTTTATTAAACCCTAAACCCTAAACCCTAAACCCTAACATTAAACCCTAAACACTAAGCACTAGACGGTTTTAAGAAGCTACCCACAAACCCAAGTTGTACATGTACAGGTAAACCCTAAACCCTAAACCCTAAACCCTAGACCCTAAACCCTTTTTTTTTTTTTAATTAACCCCTAAACCCTAAACCCTTTTTTTTTGTTTAACTAAACCCTAAACCCTTGTTTTTTTGTTTATGTCTAGTTAAGCCCTAAACCCTAAATTCTAAACACTAAAGACTAAACAGTTGTATTCACGTAAACCCTAAACCCTAAACCCCTTTTCTTTTCTTCTATTGTTGTTGCTCCCTAAACCCTAAACCCTTGTATTTTATTGTTATTTTAATATACGGCGTATAGGGAGCTGCATTTGTTTCTTTTTAAATTATTTTATTTTTTTATTATTTTCTCCTTTTGCTGCTGCTGCTGCTGCTGCTGCTGCTGCAGATCCCCCCTGACCCCCAACAGCAACCCCACCAAAACACCACCACCAGCACCACAGAGGATAACAACAACAGCAGCACCAACAAACAACAAAATAATTTTAATTTTTATTATAATAATTTAATTAATAAACCTAAAAGATATTCTGAAGCAGCTAACCTACCCCCTCTATGGTCCCACGATACCCCCCTTACAGATACACCCCAAACGGGGCCCCAGGGGGCCCCCTACGAGGGTTCTTTGGGGGCCCCCCCC
>NW_024012774.1:0-808 GCF_000499745.2 Eimeria mitis | reverse complement strand
ATATATATATATATATATATATATATATATATATATATATATATATATATATATAAACCCTAAACCCTAACCCCTAAACCGCTGAATAAAAAAAGAATAAAAGTATGTGTATGAAAATATTGTATAGAGGTCAACAAGTGAGCGAGGAGGCCGCGCGGGATACGAGGTGTATAAATTTCGGGCAGAAGTGTGTAGAGATACCCCGGTCTATCGAAGAAATAGAAAAAGAAAAAGAAAAAAAAAAAAAAGAAAAAGAAAAGGTAAAGTTTTTTTTTGTGTCAAAAGGAGACAGGAGACTGTCTCCTTTTTCTTTGTTTTTGCGGGAGACTGGGGACTGTATATCTAGGTTTTTTGGGTTGCTGTGGAGAGACAGATCTCTGTATAAGGTTTAGGGTTTAGGGTCAAGGGTTTAGGGTTCAGGGTGTAGGGTTTAGGGTTTAGGGTTTAGGGTTATGGGTTAAGTCAATTGGGTCGAGGGTTTAGGGTTTACAGTTAAGGGTTGAGGGTTTGGGTTTATGGTTTATCGTTTAGGGTTTAGGGTTTAGGGTGTAGGGTTTATGTGTACTGTTTCTAGGTTTAAGCAATTGCACAAAGCCTCAAGGGTTTAGGGTTTAGGGTTTAGGGTTTAGGGTTTAGGGTTTAGGGTTTATGGTTTAGGGTTTAGGTTTACTATTTCTGGGTCTAATAAATTGAATCAAAAACTTCAAGGGTTTATATATATATGAATATATATGAATATAAACATAAATATCAATACAAATATGAATATAAATATATACATATATATATATAAATATATATATATATA
>NW_024012773.1:0-809 GCF_000499745.2 Eimeria mitis | reverse complement strand
CTGCTGCTGCAGCAGCAGGAGGTGGTGCAGGAGCAGGAGCAGGGGCAGGAGGAGATGCAGATGATGGAGATAGAATGGAGGAGGAGACAGGAGACAGTGGTTTGTTTGGTGATGAGTCAGAGACAGAAGGAGACATATCGGATATAGATGAGGGGGAGCTTCGTTATATACTAAAAGAAGAAGAAAAAGAGAGACAGTCTCCTCCATCTATATCTCTTGCTTTACAAAATTTATTTATAAAATTATTTACATCAGTTGATGCTGTAAGTTATAAAGATTTAATACGTTCTTTTGGTTGGAATGCTGCTGATGCTTTTCAGCAGCAAGACACACATGAACTACTAAAACTTTTATTAGATAAAGTAGAAGAACAGATGCAGGGTACACCAGCAGAGGGTAGTGTGAAGCGTATGTTTGAGGGTGAGATGGAGACATATGTAGAGTGTTTATCTATAGATTATAAAAGTGTAAGAAAAGAGGTATTTGATGATATAAACTTAGATGTTCGTGGTTGTCTAGGGGTTAGAGACAGCCTGAGGAGACTGGTGTCTCCTGAGCTGCTAGAAGGAGACAATGCATATGATGCGGAGCAACACGGCAAACAAACAGCAAAAAAAGGAATCAAATTTATTCGGTTTCCACCCGTTTGTGTTTTTCTTCTTAAACGTTTCGATTTCGATTTCGCTAGAATGGATACTGTTAAAGTCTTCGACAGGTATTTTATTTTATTTTATTTTTATTTTTTTTTTTTTTTCTTTTTTTTATTTTATTTTTTTTGTTCTTTTTTTTGTTTATTTTATTTTATTTTT
>NW_024012772.1:0-809 GCF_000499745.2 Eimeria mitis | reverse complement strand
GTCCTGGCTTGTGGATGTTCACGGGCGCTGGGTGAGGAAGTGGTCATCATCACTTTGCTGGGAACAGGACTGGCAGCAAAATCGTACTTATTTAAATTGGCGTTGCAATTATAGACGCACCGAACGGTCATCATGCGTTAGACTTGAAGAATGAGCCTCACGTTGAAGCCCGCGCGTTTGGACGCAGCTGTAGATTCATCGGAGGTAGGCACCTGCTAGCCGGCTGCGTCACAGTTTGTGGACAACAAACCGTGTGAGGCTCGCCCAGGCGTAGTTGTGCAGAGCATCCCACGTAGGGTTTGTGGAAGAGAAGGCATGGCGTCATATGGCAAGGCAAGTTGCCTTTTTATGCGGGTATTGGCTCAGGCTCACCATCGTAAAGGCTGTTATGTCAACTGTTTGGTTCGAGTTTTCTTCGGCAGCAGGCGCACCTAGCAGAAGATGCAATTGCGATCGGTCTGCGTATCCGCAAATGTATCGAACAAATCAGTGGATTTGTGTGATGTTGGACGTTTGTTGGAAGCGGTCATTTGCTCGTCAGCTGCGTTAGTGGCTTGGTATCAGACTTAGAGCAGTTTATGCAACATATCTGTCGCATGCCCGTAGAACCCGAACAAATGTAATGCTGTGTGTTTCGCCAACTTCGCGCCGCCGCAGCTAGTACTTTTGTCTCTCTTAACCGTCCCACTGTCGGTGTACACGAAAGCCCGCATGGTCTTGGCAGAAGGAGGTTTCATTAACTTGTTTCGCGTGGCATGAGCAGCGTTTCTGCGTGGCTAGGTTCTGCTGCAAAAGTGACCGCGGATGGG
>NW_024012771.1:0-809 GCF_000499745.2 Eimeria mitis | reverse complement strand
GAAGAAACACAAAACCCTTTTGCTGTTTTCTTTGTTCTAAACCCTAAACCCTAAACCCTAAAACCCTAAACCCTTTCCCGCGGTGCTAACCCTCAGACCCTAAACCCTAAACCCTAAACCCTAGAAAGAGAAGGAGAAAAGGAATGTCGACGGCTCTTGCAGCTACCTAAACCCTAAACCCTAAACCCTAATCCCCATGAGAAACTCCAAACCCTAAACCCTAAACCCTAAACCCTAAACCAGTGGCCTTTAGTTGAAGCTAATTGACTGCGAGAGTGGCAAGCAAAAACCCTAAACCCTAAACCCTAAACCCTAAACCCTAGAATATAGGGCGGGAAAGAGGATGATGCGGTTGTCGCTGTAAACCCTAAACCCTAAAAAGTCATCGAGCAAACCCTAAACCCTAAACCCTAAACCCTAGAAAATGAAGGAGACAAACCCTAAACCCCAAACCAACACAGCCCCCACTGACCACCCCGAGGGAACCCTAAACCCTAAATCGTAAACCCTAAACCCTAAACCCTAAACCCTAGCACGCAGAAAGCGAAGAACCTCAGCTGTAAACCCTAGAAAATGAAGAAGACAAACCCTAAACCCTCAAGGAGAGTAGCCGCAATAGGCGATCCGATGAAACCCTAAACCCTAAACCCTAAACCCTAGACCCTAAACCCTAAATTTAAAGTATAACACTCACTGCTACTCCCTCAGACCTAGAAAATGAAGGAGACAAACCCTAAACCCTAAACCCTAAACCCCAAACCCTAAACCCTAAGCCAGCGTCGCCGTGCTCGGGGCCGACGAAGCCCTAA
>NW_024012770.1:0-810 GCF_000499745.2 Eimeria mitis | reverse complement strand
ATAGTTATGTGAGGCCCCATACTTTGGTGAGAATTTGTGATGAATGTAATTACGGCTCCTTTCAGGGGCGCTGTGTTATCTGTGGAGGACAAGGAATTTCAGATGCTTTCTACTGCAAGGAATGCTGCCAAATGGAAAAAGATGTAATTTATTTTTATTTTATTTAATTTAATTTATTAAATTTATTTATTTAGGTTTTTAGTTTGTTAGTTTTTAGTTATAAGGATCAAGAATTTTGGTTATTTGGGGGGGATAGGGTATCTCTGATGCTTTCTACTGCAAGGAATGCTGCCAGATAGAAAAAGATGTAATTTATTTTTTTTTATTTTTTTATTTTATTTAATTCATTTTATTAAATAAATTAATAAATTTGTTATATAGCTTAGTATTTTTAGATAAGGATCAAGAATTTTGGTTATGTGGTGGGGCCAGTGTATCTCTGTTTCTTTCCACTGTACGGAATGCTGTCAGATAAAAAACGATGTAATTTATTTAATTTATTTAATTTATTTAATTAAATTAATTAAATAAATTAATTTAGTTTTTTAATTTGTTAGTTTTTAGTTATAAGGATCAAGAATTTTGGTTATGTGGGGGGGTCAGGGTATCTCTGTTGCTTTCTGCTGCGAGCAGTGCTGCTAGAGAGAGAAATATGTAATCGTAAATAAATAAATATATAAATTAATTAATAAATTAAAAAACAAATAAATAAATTAGTAGATAAATTAGTAAATAAATGAATTGATATATATATATATATATATATATATATATATATATATATATATATATATATATATATATATATAT
>NW_024012769.1:0-811 GCF_000499745.2 Eimeria mitis | reverse complement strand
ATGTGCGTCGTATGCGTGCTGCACTCGTGATTGGAACTGCAGTTGCATTTGCGTGTTGTATTGTCGACAGTAATATAGACAGGGTATGCGTGTGTGGGTTGGCCGCGCTTCGTGCGCCGGTATGCGGAGACAGTTGCAGTTAGAAAAAGGAAATGGTGTGCACGCATTGGCTGTGTTGGTTTGGGACTGCTTGTTTAGCCGAAGCAGCCCGTGCGTTGTTGGCTTGGGACCGACTCCGATTTGCTGTTGACTGCAACGGTAGATGCGTGCGTGATTAGTCTTCGGCACAGTAGTAGTGTAAGGGAGATGTGTGCGTGAGTGGTATTTTAGCGGTAGCGTTTGGTGGTAGTGGCAGCGCGACACTCATTAAGGCTGACCGCCGCTGTTAGCCTGGCGAGAGGTGCAGCTAGGCAAAGGATTGTGGATACGCTGGCAGGTTACTTTACGGTAAGTGGGCTGGGAACTAGATGTTTGAGTGGCTGTCGTTGCATGTTTTGGGGAAGACCTATAGGGTGATGTGTTTGCTTTGCTCGTTGCAGGGGGCGTTGGGGATACAAGCGAATTTGCGTGGTGAATGAGCGAGAGTGATTGTGAGATCATATGCCTGTGTGGCTTGGTCGCGGATTGGCGGCCTGCTGCTATTCGGTAGACGGGTGGGGTGAAGTGGTTGACTCTGCATGCGTTGGTCCCAAGTGGAAATGCGAGTGAATTAGGGCGGAGTATTCGTGAGCTTAATGGGTGGAGCATATGCCTGTGTGGCTTGGCGTTGAATAGGCCGCCTGCATGTGGAGGTGCTGAGCGTTAGGTTGGT
>NW_024012767.1:0-811 GCF_000499745.2 Eimeria mitis | reverse complement strand
GTATCCTGAGCTGCTGCATGCGCTGCTGTCGCTGCTGCCAGGAGAGTCTCCAACGCCCGGTGTAAGTCACTAAGCAGCAGCAGCAGCAGCAGCAGCAGCAGTTGCTGCTGCTGCTGCTGCTGCAGCTGTTGATGGTGGTGCTGCTGCTGCTGCAGATGGGGACTGAGGCGCAGCAACAGATTGTATGAGTTTGCTTCGTTTGCTGCTGCTGGCAGCTGTCTAAGGTGTATGCTCACCATCATGCTTCTGCTGTTTGTGCTGTTGCTGCTGCTGCTGCTGCTGTTGCTGCTGCTGCTGTTGCTGCTGCTGCTGCTGCTGCTGCAGGCAGTAAATTCGCTGATTGCGACGTTCAATGCCTTGGAACTGCAAACGCCAGCTGTAGCAGCAGCAGCAGCAACAGCAGCAGCAGACGAACCTCAACCAGTACGTCTCCTAGGTTCTGCTGCTGCTACTGCTGCTTCTGCTGCTGCTGCTGCTGCTGCTGCTCGTGTTGCTGTTCTTTATGGTGGTGGTTCTGCTGCTGCAGGAGCTGCTGCTGCTGAGCTTGCTGCAGCTGCATATGTGGCTGGCGCTGATAGCCCTACACAATCTCCGCATCTGCTGCTGCTGCTGCTGTTGCTGCTGCTGCTGCTGCTGCTGCTGCTGTTGCTGCTGCTGCTGCTGCAGGGTCCCATGGTGTACTGCCTGGAGACGCTGCAGATGAATGTGGCGGAGCTGCAGCGGCTGTGCAGCAGCCAAGGGGATTTGCTGCTGAAGGCGCGGGACCTGGTGAGCTGTAAACCCTAAACCCTAAACCCTAAACCCTAAACCC
>NW_024012766.1:0-811 GCF_000499745.2 Eimeria mitis | reverse complement strand
GCTGCTGCTGATGGTGGTGGTGGTAGGGGGGGGGTGTTGTTTTTATTTTGCTGCTGTTGCTGTAAATAAATTAGTTAATATATTTTCTTTTTATTTATTTTATTTATTTTATTTCTTTGTTTTATTTTATTTATTTTATTTATTTATTTTATTTATTTATTTTATTTATTTATTTTATTTGTTTATTAATTTTTTTAATTTATTTATTTATTTATTTATTAATTTATTTATTTATTTATTTATTTATTTATTTATTTATTTATTTATTTATTTATTTGTTTCGTTGGGTGTAAGTATTAGCAGCAGAATATCTATGTAACCCACCGATCAATAGATAAATTTATTTTTTTTTTTCTTTCTTTCTCTCTTTTTTTCTTTCTTTCTTTCTTTCTTTCCTTCTTTCTCTCTTTATTTATTTATTTATTTATTTATTTATTTATTTATTTATTTATTTATTTATTTCAGGTGCTAGCAGCAGTATATCTATATAACCCATCGATGAATAGATAAATTAATTTTCTTTCTTTATAAAAACAAATAAAAAAATAAATAAATAAATAAAACATTAATTTATTTATTTATTTATTTATTTATTTCAGGGCAGCTACCCCGTTGGGTCGAGGTGCTAGCAGCGGGAGATTTATGTAACCCATAAATTTATTCTTTCTTTATAAAAATAAATAAATAAATAAAACATTAATTTATTTATTTATTTATTTATATATTTCAGGGCAGCTACCGCGTTGGGTCGAGGTGCTAGCAGCGGGAGATTTATGTGAGAGAGTAAAATGCGGCGATAGGGTTTGTGTGT
>NW_024012765.1:0-811 GCF_000499745.2 Eimeria mitis | reverse complement strand
TAGGGTTTAGGGTTTGTGTGTTCAGTACCAAGAGAAGAGCTGTTCTTTATTGCGTCACTTAGTGGCTGAGGGTTTATATAATCCATCATTTTTTCGTTTCAACTAGGGTTTAGGGTTTATAAATGTTTACTAGGGTTTACTAGGGTTTACTAGGGTTTAGGGTTTACGAGGGTTTAGGGTTTACGAGGGTTTAGGGTTTACGAGGGTTTAGGGTTTGTGTGTTCAGTACCAAGAGAAGAGCTGCTCTCTATTGCGTCACTTAGTGGCTGAGGGTTTATTAAATTTATTAGGGTTTCGTTTCAACTAGGGTTTAGTGTTTATAAATGTTTACTAGGGTTTACTAGGGTTTACGAGGGTTTAGGGTTTACGAGGGTTTGTGCGTTCAGTACCAAGAGAAGAGCTGTTCTTTATTGCGTCACTTAGTGGCTGAGGGTTTATAAAATTCATTAGGGTTTCGTTTTAACTAGGGTTTTAACTAGGGTTTAGTGTTTACTAGGGTTTAGGGTTTACGAGGGTTTAGGGTTTATGAGGGTTTAGGGTTTGTGTGTTCAGTACCAAGAGAAGAGCTGCTCTCTATTGCGTCACCTGGCGGCTGAGGGTTTATTAAATTTTCGCGAAATAAAAAACACAAATTTGCTGCAGGCGCTCGAAGTGCTGCTACCCTCGCTCCAGGATGTATCCAGTAAACCCTAAACCCTAAACCCTAAACCCTAAACCCTAGTTTATACTAAACCCTAAACCCTAAACCCTAGTTTATACTAAACCCTAATTTATACTAAACCCTAGTTTATACTAAACCCTAATTTATACT
>NW_024012764.1:0-811 GCF_000499745.2 Eimeria mitis | reverse complement strand
CAGCAACTGCAGAAGCAGCAGTGGAGCAGCAATAACTGCAGCAGCAGCAACTGCAGCAGCTGCTGCTGCAACAGCAGCAGTGCAGCAGCAGCAACTGCAGCAGCAGCAGCAGCAGCAGCAGCAGCAACTGCTGCTGCTGCTGCTGCTGCTGCTGCAGGTAAAGTAAAATGTATTTTTAGTGTTGGTTGTATGAAAATGTATTGAGGCAAAGGGGAGCCTGCGGTGTATAAAAAACAAAAATAAAAACAGAAGAAGTTGTTTGCTTATTTCTTCTTTTGTCTCCTTTTGTCTCCTTTTCTGTCTCCTTTTGTCTCCTTTTCTGTCTCCTTTTCTGTCTCTTTTTCTGTCTCCTTTTCTGTCTCCTTTTCTGTCTCTTTTTTTATTTCTTTATTCTCTCCTTTTGTCTCCTTTTGTCTCCTTTTGTCTCTTTTTGTTTTCACTTATTAACGATGCTGCTTCTGCTGCTGGGGATGCAACCCGCAGCAACATAAATGGACACACTAAAGCTGCTGCTGCTGCTGCTGTTGCTGCTGCTGATGCTGCTGTTGCTGCTGTTGCTGCTGCTGCTGCTGTTGCTGCTGCTCGTCCATACAAATAGCGTCACCAGGCCCCACACCAGCAGCAGCAGCATTAGTAGCTACGCCAGCAGCAGAAGTAGCAGCAGCAGCAGCAGCAGCGGACGCAGCAACAGCAGCAGCAGCAACAGCAGCAGCAGCAACAGCAGCAGAAGTAGCAGCAGCAGCAGTAGACCTAGCAGCCTCAAAGAGAATGTTTCTCTTCTATAGAAAATAAAATTATATATATTATATAT
>NW_024012763.1:0-812 GCF_000499745.2 Eimeria mitis | reverse complement strand
CGCAGCATAGAGCCCCTGTCGAGTGTTGCTTCCTTTCTTCCGAGTGGCAAGCGGCTGATGGGCTTCTCCATTCGCCCTCCAACGCTGTGGATGGAGCCCTGGGCTGGCGATGACATAACTCCCCCGGACACACACCACAAGGCCAAGCCGATCTGGTCCTGCATTTGCGCTTCCGTTGCACCTCTCGTTCGTCTTGAAATTCCTACAGTTCTGCTAGACGTCGTCTTAACCCTAACTCCCAACCCTATATTGCATTGGGAAGGCCCTGTAACTCCCGGGATGAGTTATTTATTCCTCCAGTGCCCCTCTGCAAGCAGGAAACGGCTTGCAAAGGACAAGACTTTCCCAAAAGCAGCTGACCTCCTTCCCCGGTCCCTAGTCATGCTGGGCGTTGAGCTCAGGGCCTGGGTGTTGCGGGGAGGAGGCAGCCAGAAATCGGGTTGCAGCGCACCCCGCTGCGGCTGGTAGTACAAGCCAGCCCCACGCGTGCGCGTAAGGAGGCTTCAGCGAAGCTTCCTTTGTCGCATGCTTTGCCTTTGAACGAACTTGTAGAACTTTTGCAAGCGCTTACACGCAGCGTGCCTGTAGTGCATAGACACTACATTGCACACAGGTTGCGATAGCCTAAGAGCAAGATGGAGAGTACATACCCTGAGGTATTCGAGGTCTTAGACTTTCTTGGTCCAAGTATAAGTAGAATTGAGTAGTATTAGTGGGATTATGAATATATTAGTGGTTAGAGGGACACCTGGAGACTGGAGGGCAGATCAGCTGCTTTTCACACGAAACGAAATATGAAGCATGCAGACTTT
>NW_024012762.1:0-812 GCF_000499745.2 Eimeria mitis | reverse complement strand
GTTGGGAAGTTCCAGTAGGCGCGGGTTTCATAGATTGATTAGCGGCTAGCATCTATCTTCATTCGGGAGCCACAAAAGATGCGCAAGTTGGCTAGGGGTTCTGGCAGCAAGTGCGGTCTTCCCCGGTTGAAGCTTGGCAAAATGTGGAACTGCTCGCTGATGCATATAGTCTGGTCACGGAACAAGACGGAACATTAGGAGGGGGTTTGTATTAGTAGTGCGTCGAGCGTAGAGGGATTAGAATAAGGTTCTAGAGAGCATTCGGCATGTGATGGCCCAGGGTTGGGGCCTGCGTTCCTCTCCAAGAGTTGTTCTGCTGTACCTCGGCAAGCTTTCAGGCAGTCGTTGCCTTTGGCACAAGCGCCTAGTTCTCATGTTTTTCGCTGGCCTGGGTCTTGCGCAATGCTTCCAGTGCTGCGCTGATGGACGCACATTTGTGTTGCGAGAGTGGTCTGGACATTTGAGAGCATTCATGGAGGTCTGGGTAGTTGTGCGCTGATGTGCTTACTCTGCTGTACGAGTGCAGATTGTGCGTTGGGCGTCTTCGATTCTGTACGCGTGGGGGGCATCCATGAATACTGGACAGGAACACGTATAGAATTGGTTTGAGCTGCGCGATGGAGACCAGTACTTGCTTTTGCAGGCGCGGGCCTAGTGTGCTCCCGCTTAACCGCTGCGGGTTGGCATGTGTTGGGTGCGCGCAGAGAGACTTGGCACTTCGACGGCAAGCGTAATCGGCGCACGCTTTGTTGGTTTGTGAGCATTGCGCATGTTATTTGCACACACATCACTTGGTCCCATAACTGGAATTA
>NW_024012760.1:0-812 GCF_000499745.2 Eimeria mitis | reverse complement strand
GTGTAGACCTGCAGCAGCAGCAGCAGCAGCAGCAGCAGCACGCTGCTGCTGCCCCTGACCGCTACGTGGCCCCGCCCGCAGCAGCAGCTGGGGGCCCCCCTCAGGGGCCCCCCTTTTTGTCTTTTTTTTATTCTTTTGTATTTACATTCTTTTTTATTTAATATTATACTCTTTCTCTCAACTCACACAACCCCTCTCGCTTGCCCTGGGTCTCGGGGGCCCCTCTCGTCTTCAGCAGCAGCAGCAGCAGCAGCAGCAGCAGCAGCAGCAAGAACAGCAGCAACAGCAGCAGCAAGAGCAACAGCTGTTTTTCCTTTTCTTTTTAATTTTCTGTTTCTAGATTCTTTTCTGCATGCACGGGGGCCCCAAGGCAGTCCCTTGGGGGTCCGTAGGGGGGCCCCCCACCAGGGGGCCCCTCGGGGGGCCCCCCAGGGGGCCCCTCGGGGGGCCCCCCAGGAGGCCCCTCGGGGGGCCCCCCAGGGGGCCCCTCGCTGAGTTTGTATCTAGGGCTCAGGCTGCAGCAGGGGAGGAGTTGTTGCAGGTTATAGAAGAAGCTTTGCTGCACCCCGAGGTGTTTGTGTATGGTGAGCTGCTGGCGTTGGATAGGGTACAGCAGCTGGGGGCCCCCGGGGCCCCCGGGCCCCGTGTGTGTGTTGAGGGGGCCCCTGGGGGGGCCCCTGGGGGGGCCCCTGGGGGGCCCCCCCAGGACGAGGGGGGCACCCGCTTGGAGGGGGGCCCCCGGGCACTGTTTCTGCTGCGGCTGATGGCCTCGGGTACTGTGCGGGACCTAGTGAGACACCACAAGGAGCTGG
>NW_024012759.1:0-813 GCF_000499745.2 Eimeria mitis | reverse complement strand
TTGGATGCGTTTGCATCAATGATAGAGGGCGGAAAAATCGACTCTTCGCTGATTGCCCCACTCTTTCCCACCTCAGCTGTGGTTTTTCTGGTGGTTGCCGTGCTCATCTTTCTGTTGTTACTATTCTGTGTGGGACCAATGATTTGTTGTAGATGTTGCCGTTGCTGTTGCTGCTGTGTTCGCCGAAGGGCTCACGCAAAGGGGTGCAGAGTTCCATGTTACTTGATTTTGGGCTCGGCACTGGGGTTATTCGCCGTAGTGGTGGCAATCGCAGCATATAGAGTTGATAGGAAGGCCCTGGATGAAGCAACTGCAGTCGTCTGTGCAGGAGGGAGGTCTGTAGATGCCGTACTGTACGGAACACGCACGTCACAGGAAAGCGAAGTACAGGGAGAGGTTGTGGGTTTTGAGGGCATGAAGAATCTTCTGGGCCGCGCCCGAAAGCTGGCAGATGCTGCGGATGGAAAGAATCCAAATAACATGGTTCACGAAGTGAAGGAGGAGATTCTGGAGGTTGTAAACATAGATCATGAGAAAACACGCTTCAAGAATGCAAAAGCTGCTACATCAGGAAACCTAGAAGCAGCCAAGGAAGTTACTGACGCTGCATCCCACGTCAATGTCTTTGTGGAAAAGCATGGTACTATCCTACGTACAGCATTGGATAAAATCGACGGCGAGCTAGACAATATAAATCTCACCTCTACTATCAATGAGGCTTTGGAGGAAGTTGATCTTCCCTCAGCAGATCTGAGTGCGTTTGACGATGCTGAACAGCTGATAGATATGCTGACAGACACAGCGGAATCTGTT
>NW_024012758.1:0-813 GCF_000499745.2 Eimeria mitis | reverse complement strand
TTCATTTTGCGTTGCGGATTTAGTTGTTTCAATTTTTGTTCACGAGCACATTCGTCGCGATGCTTCCTTTGCCCCCTTTACAGGCATTTTGATCTTTAGAACGTTTACACCTTTTATTATCGACTCCAGCCATCTGGTATCGAAAATCTTAGACCTTTACACATTTTTAAAATCAACTCCAGCCAAATGGCACTGACAATCTGGCACTCAACACGATCGCCTTCAATGCTTTGCGAATAAGATGCTTAATACTCCCCGGAGTGGTGCTTACCTAGGCTATGATCCAGGGCTGTGGCATTTGTATTTATTTTGCGGTTACAAAATGAAACTAATCACACCTGGACCTGTACACCTGGCTGCCAGAACGCCTAGACCCGCTGCAGCAGGGGGAGATATTACCAGGCGAAGTCCGGCAAATGTTACGGTTTCAAACCTGCGCGTGAACTGGTGCCTCTCTACGAGAGTCTTAGAACGTCCCTAGTTGAGCCGCGGAGTTCAAAGCATAATGAGCTAGGGCAGACGTACAAGTATGAGAATAGGAGCGATGCACCGGAAAGGCTATGAACATTCATCGAGCAAAAAGGTATGCCCGTTTGATTTCAATGCAACGTCGGTTGCCTATTGCATCGACAACGGGTGCTAGTGACAGCCGCCGCAACTGCAAGAAGGGCGAACTTCTGCTGTGCGTCAGGAGCCGTGGCGTTTCCAAATAAACATTTGAACCAAAAACAGCGGTTTACTGGGAAAATACATGGGCTGTAGTAAAGCACAGCGGTACGTTGCGGTTCGTGTCCCTAAAGCTAGAAATTGTTC
>NW_024012757.1:0-814 GCF_000499745.2 Eimeria mitis | reverse complement strand
GCTGAATTCAGATTTTTATGAGTTTGATGTTGAATGCAAATTTTTCTGCATTGATAAACTTTTTTAATGTTGTGAATACATGTTTTTCTGAATTCATTGTTTTTTTTGTGTAATGAATTCATATTTTGCTGCATTAACGACAACATTTTCTTGTATGTTGAGTTCAGGTTTTTCTGAATGCGAATAATCTGTGCTTCATGCTGAATTCAGATCTTTTTGAATTCGATAAAGTTGTGTTATCTGACAAATTCAGAGTTTTCTGAATTCATGTTTTTGTATGATGGATTCAGAGTTTTCTGAATTCATATTTTTGTATGAAGAATTCAGAGCTTTCTGAATTCATGTTTTTGTATGAGGAATTCAGAGCTTTCTGAATTCATATTTTTGTATGAGGAATTCAGAGCTTTCTGAATTCATGTTTTTGTATGAGGAATTCAGAGTTTTCTGAATTCATGTTTTTGTATGATGAATTCAGAGTTTTCTGAATTCATATTTTTGTATGAGGAATTCAGAGCTTTCTGAATTCATGTTTTTGTATGAGGAGTTCAGAGTTTTCTGAATTCGAATGAGCTGTGTTGTGTGATGAATGCAGAGTTTTCTGAGTTTGATAAAGATATTGCACTGATCGTTTCAAATTGTCGGCTATACAACCACCCGGATACTCCTTTCTGTCGCGCTGCTGCTCTGGTTGAGGGTTGTTGGGAGAAGTTTAGAGAGCGTTTCAGGGCCAAGTTTACTGCTGCACAGCAGGCAGATGCAGCTGCTGCTGCAGCTGCTGCTGCAGCAACAGAAGGAAAGGAGGACAAGCACGCTG
>NW_024012756.1:0-814 GCF_000499745.2 Eimeria mitis | reverse complement strand
CTAGGGAATATTTGGTGGCAGATGATAATGAGGAAAAGCAATTGTCGCTGCTGGAATAGGGATTGAGAGGGCGCCGTATGGAAGGTAGGTAGAAAGCCTGCAGACGAGCTGGATTTTGCGAATACCGCAGAATTGTTGACGCTTGCTGGATCTGACTGCTGTAGAGATGGTTTGATATTTTCCTTGAGCATGGAGCACCAGCCATATCCTCAGGAGGTGCGTTATCCGAAGTCATCCAGTCTTTGTTCCACGTGCGTAGTGTCTGTGGAGCTGCCGTGAGGAGGCCTTGGCTCTACTTCAATACGCTCCGTGGAAGGGGCTACTCTTTTCTTCTCAAAAGCACAAAACTGTGCGAATGTGGGGCTTGATTTATGCAGTACTCGAATGTATATTTCTTTTCACTTGTCGCTGACGGGCGTGTGTTTTCTGGATCCGCAGCATGTTGTAGGGTCGTGGGCTGCAATCGCGATTGAGCAGTGTCTTGCTCCCTACACTCACGTGATGCAGTGGAAGGTGCCGTTGGCAGAGCTTTTTTATATGTAGTGGAGGGTGCCGTCGGCAAAACGTTTCTGTATGCAACGAATCCAGCAACTTGCTTTTGGTTTCTGCTCCCGGCCGCATACTGGTTCCCGGTGAAATGCAACCGGCAAATGTAGCTTCTGCTCACAGAAGTGTTCAGGTGGATTGGCGTGGCCTAGCTGTCTGTCATACAATTGCTGCTTGACCGTAGGCTACGTTGCAGTGGACGCATCGATTGAGGTGACGTGACTGCAGCAACACTGATGTGACTCCGGTGAACCTAAAGATCGTGCGC
>NW_024012755.1:0-814 GCF_000499745.2 Eimeria mitis | reverse complement strand
CTGATAGGGCACTGCTTTGTGCAGGAAGTAAGCCCTTGGAAAGGATCAATTTATTCTGGGACGGTCTTGGATACTGTTCGATATGAGCAAACTTTGTCGCAGGCAAGGTTGCGCAAGTGCATGCGTGCAGATTTGCGGCGTTGCAGTGCACGAAGGAGAGTGGAATAATATTGATATTCGTCTGTTTCCGTTTAGACACGATATTTTGGCGTTGCACTGTATGCCTACACGAAAAATCCTAAGAATACAAAGTACATCAGGAAATCAATATCCCAGTACGGGTTTGCGCAATACGTTGTAGAAGACAGCAGCGGCTACACGGTGAATTGTGTCGAACGCTTAACAGTATTGACTGGTACATGGGGTACTCATGCGATGCCTCTAATATCGCTTGTGTAAACAAGGATGGCATTTGCACGAAAGAACACCAAAGCTGTCGCTCGTAGCGCAGCCACTAGGCAGGTGTGGAAAAGCCTAGACCTTCAGTACACCCCGGTGTTTTCCGTTTGCAAGATTTGTCCAGCAGTTTTGTGTTCGGCGTTGATGCAGTTTGTACACTTGCCACTGATTTTGGTGCCTGCTCGGCATATCACGGCGAATTCGCCTCAGCGCTACAACACACCAGGCAGATTCACGCGGTTGGCCAACGCCCTGAGTGCACGTGATTGTTTGCGCAACTGTTGACACGCTTTGGATGCTCGTTGGTCTTCTAGCATGACGCAATTAGACAAGCACACAGTATGTGACGAACTGCATCGTTTTCCAGTTGACGCTAGAGTTGCTCTTTCTTCGGCACATTATTTTGCGGAACGCA
>NW_024012754.1:0-814 GCF_000499745.2 Eimeria mitis | reverse complement strand
ACCGAAGGCAGCTGACCTCCTCTTCAGTCTCCAAAAGCCCTGAGCATAGCGGAATACAGGTCGTGTAATGATGCGGAGAGCAACCGGCCTGTTGTGTGTTCCAACGCACCTTGCTGCAACTCCTGCTTTAGGGCAACTGCGCAAGCACGTGCACCCAGGTTACACTTTGATGCATCAACTACTATTGTAGAGAAAAACCAAACAGTTACTTTGCTGTCAGTAGCTGGTCTGCTCGTATTTGCCAGTCTGCACGCTAGTACAGATAAACGTTGCAACTCAGACACACACTGCTACTCAAACCATGTTGCAAAGGCAAACCCACATGCGATATGCTCAGGCTCCCTTTTGATGCATGACCTAACACTGTAGACAATTCTAAAGCATTTACGCGGCCCTCAGCGGGGTGCCTACACGTATGTGGAAATACATGCGCCAGCTCCGCCATGCTATACAGACCATGCTACAACCGACGAGTTAGTATTTATTCGCGCCAAGGAGTTTGCACTCGTCGCCACGTGTATACAAGGATGATAACATCCATATGGAACATCTGTTTCCAAATATGAGCTATACTTAAGAATACGTGTCAACATCTGGAAATTTACGTACGTGACCGGTGTACTTACATGTGCATTGAAACGCTAAAAACCGGGAGGAAAACCCACATAAGCGAGAGTAAGAAAAATGAATTGAATAGGCGAAAACCAGGCGGAATAAGATAACTAAGTATTACCAACTTCCTTTTAGTAGCCTTGTCGGCACTCACCTCATCACGGGCTGAGCCAGCGCCTCGCAGGTAACAGTTTTGAGGGCT
>NW_024012753.1:0-814 GCF_000499745.2 Eimeria mitis | reverse complement strand
GGGGCCCCCTGATGCAAGCGGAGAGATTTTATTATTATTTTGGTGAGGGGGTTGGTAAGAAGAAAAAGAAAAAGAAGAAGGAGGAGGAGAAAGAGAAAAAGGAAAAAAGGAAAAATGCTGGGGGCCCCCTACATGCAAACCCCCTAGGGGGGCCCCCCGGGGGGGCCCCCTGGGGGGCCCCCAGGGGGCCCCCAGGCAGAGATGAGAGGCACATAAGAGAGGAGAGGGCCCCCGGGGGCCCCCCAGTTGGTGATAAAAAGCAGAAGATGAAAATGTGTATTTGGTATAGCTATTCTTGCTGCTGCTGCTGCTGCTGCTGCTGCTGCTGCAGGAGCAGGTGGTGCGCTGCTGCAGCAGCAGCAGCAAACGGGGTTTCGTTGCTGCTGCTCTGGTAGGGTAGAAGGGGCCCCCAAGGCAGGTGGGGGGGGCCCCCAAGGGGGCCCCTCTGGGGGCCCCCTGTGCTGACCTCCTGAGAAGCAGTGCTGCTGCTGCTGCTGCTGCTGCAGGAGCAGAAGCAGCAGTAGCAGCAGGAGCAGCAGCAGCAGCAGCAGCAGCAGCAGCCATCCTGAACTGCATGCAGCACGGGGGGCCCCTCACGCGCGGCGGTGGGGCCCCTGTAGATTGTTACTGCTGCATCTGCAGCAGCAGCAGCAGCAGCAGCAGCAGCAGCAGCAGCAGCAGCAGAAGAAGAAGTAACAGCAGAAATAACTACAAAATAAATAAAAGAGGAGTTCAGCAACACAAATAAATATAAAAGAGAAGCAGCAGCAGCAGCAGCAGCAGCACGAAGGGGGGGGCCCCCCTCTGTCGTTGC
>NW_024012752.1:0-814 GCF_000499745.2 Eimeria mitis | reverse complement strand
TAGTCTCTAGACACAACATTGATGGGCCTCGCAGCGTGACACTCTTAAGTCGATTGGGCCTGAATAACACGCCTAACAACAAAGATGCCAACGGCACCAATAGCAGCAATTCGCATACTGGGCTGACATGCTTCATGCAGTGGCATGTGGCGCACGAGAGTCCATACAGAGAAGAGATAGAGTCGCTGCTTGGGGAAGAGGCTTCATTGCCCCTCTGCAGCTGTCCGAGCAGCATCAAGCTCAGACGCATTGCACTACGGCTGCTCCGGCTGCCGGAGACTTATGCTAGTCTTCCTCCTCACGAGCTGGGGCCTCTTCTTGAGAGCCACTGGGTTGTCGTAGAGGGGGGGGAAAAGGAAGAAGGCGGCGCCTCTGTGATGCAGCGCCTCCTTCGGGCTCGAGACTGCTGTCGCCTCTGCTACAAAACACACCCCGTGGCAAAGGCTTTCCCCCATATGGGGTGGAGATACAGGTCTCCCCTAGAGCAGGGAGAGGCCTCTCACGAACAGCTCTAAGTTTTTTGTCAAGCTGTAAGGGTCTACGCGACGCGGCATGGCGGTTCTGTAGTTAACTGAAGCGAATACCCACG
Source organism: Eimeria mitis (assembly GCF_000499745.2). Taxonomy (NCBI): domain Eukaryota; phylum Apicomplexa; class Conoidasida; order Eucoccidiorida; family Eimeriidae; genus Eimeria; species Eimeria mitis. Next base: position 225 of record NW_024012752.1, on the reverse strand, counting down.
GAGACCTTGTGGCGGAGGCACACTTTCTGAAACACCCTGCGAGTTCAGCTGCGATTCAGTACTTTCTTCAGGTCTTATGTCTCTCACCGAAGCACGCATGGGGGCGGACAGGGCACAGTTCAAGAAACAGCCAGCATATGCATATAGCAAGCGTTCGGCGACTTTGCTTTCTGTGGTATCGACGGCGCTGTTGGGGCCTCCGGGCTGTTACTTGTTTTTTCTTTG
>NW_024012751.1:0-815 GCF_000499745.2 Eimeria mitis | reverse complement strand
GCAGCAGCTAGCTGTCCCCTCAAGCTGCTGCGGTGTCTCCGCAGGATGATGTCTTTGAATTTGCCCGGGAGTACTTCTCAGCCTTTGTGGAGACAGAAGACACACAGCAGCAGCAGCAGCAGCAGCAGCAGCAGCAGCAAACTCCACCCACAGCTAGCTAGCTAGCCAGCTAGCTAGCCAGCTAGCTAGCTATATAGATAGGTGGCTAGCTAGCCAGCTAGCTAGCTAGCTAGCTAGCTAGCTGGATGGATGGAGAGGTAACAACTAGCCGGCTAGATAGGGGGAGGTGATTGATGTATCATCGCCGGTGTTTTGTTGCTGCTGATGCATGCAGCAGCAGCAGCTGCTGCGCTGCAGCAGCAGATGAGCGGAAGAGTATAAATTAAACACGAAACAAAATAAAAAGAAAAAGAAAACAAAACAAAAGAAAGTGTGTTTGTATGGAGACAAAAAAATCTGTCTCCTCTGCTGTCTCCGCTGCTGTCTCCCCACCCACCCCGCGCTAAGACAAAGTGCAAGCAGCAGCAGCAGCTTCGTGGCTAGCTGTCTGGCTAGCTAGCTAGCTAGCTAGCCAACTCGCTAGCGGACTCGCTAGCCAGCTAGGCAACGGGCTAGCTAGCTAGCTAGCTAGTTATGTAGCTAGCCAGGTAGCTATCTAGCCAGGTAGCAAGCCAGCTAGCTATCTAGCCAGGTTGCTAGCTAGCTAGCTAGCTAGCCACCGAGTTAGACAACTGAGTCGGTATTTCTGTGGCTAGCTCGCTGATCAACTGGCCAGACGACTAGCCATAAGGCTGACTAGACACGTAGCTAGCTAG
>NW_024012750.1:0-815 GCF_000499745.2 Eimeria mitis | reverse complement strand
ATTCTGTCTTCGAAGCTCTGTGAACGCTGACTGCTGAGGACTTCCTGCACCTGCGAGCCACTATTGTGCCGCCTCTTCCAAATCCCCAAGATGTCCGGCAGAAACCAGACACCCCATGGCGGCAGTTTCTATGAAGATGTCGAGTCCGACTCTCTCCGCAGACAGTCAGACTTCTCCATGTGGGTGTTTACATCTGAGCACCACGAGGAAACCGTTGAGTATGTCTGTGTATTTCAAACATTGGCGCAGTGGGACAGTGGGATTGTCGGAAGGCTCGTGTGTACATTTCTGCAGGAGCGAGTGGATGAGGAAGTTGGGAGAGGCGGAGGTTTTCGAGTCAGACTTGCAGCACTTAATCCTCAACTATCTCACTATCAATGGCCTCGCAGGACCAGCAGAAGAGTTCATCAAGGAAGCGCGAGTAGACCGTAAGCTGGAACCGTGTTACACAGCTGAGCATATGTGTTCCCGTTGACTGAAGAGGAGACGTACCAGACGCTGCCGTTTGTGGCCGTCTTGGAATTTCGCATCCAGCTGCTACATTGTTGTGCCGTATTTTTTTTTGTGGATATTGTTTAACAAAACAGGCTTGGTTAACTAGCTACCCCTCAGAAGTAATATTTTGTGTAGCAGATGTTCCCTAAGCACACGCATCGAATTCTTAGGCCCACATAAGGATCTGTGCTAGTTTTCGATTTCGTTGTTACTGTTGCTTTGTTTTCTGCTAATGCAGCTCAGATGCCACTACACTGCATTGACTGCAGAGCGAAGATCCGTGAGGCAATTTTGAATGGACACACGGAGGAGGCCATTCG
>NW_024012748.1:0-816 GCF_000499745.2 Eimeria mitis | reverse complement strand
CGAGTTGGCTTCCGTTTTCTTCTTCAAACTTTTCTACGTCTGCATAAGAGGGGGCAAGTCCCAGCTGTCTAGCGAGAACAGCTGCATCTGTTGTTGATACTTTTCCCCCTGAAGCTCTCTCGTTGTACTTCTGCTTCATCTCGTCATTCTCAACCATCTCCTTCAATGCCTCCTCCATGTCCTCGTCCGCCTCGCCTGCACAACAACAAACATAAACCCCAACCACCACAAGCTTGCAACGATGCAGAGTAACTAACAAACACTATAAATGCTGCAAGAGCTTTGAAAACAGGGGAAATTCAACACACAGTTATGTTTATATATACTGCTTCCTGGTGAGAGGGGAGCAAGAGCTCTGCTGCGAGGACACCAGCAGCAAAGGATGCAAAGGGATGCAGGCAAACTAACCTTCTGAGCTCTCTGTCTCATACGCATCTTGCTCAGCAGCTGGCTTGGGTTTCCACTCAAAACCCGGGATCCACATAAAGTAGTTGAGCTCCTCATCATAGGGCTCCAGCACCTCGCCAGGGCGAGGGAGCTTGTGGTAGCAAATAGGGCATCCTTTCTCTGCTCGGCCCATCTTCTTTATTTACAGCTGGCGGTAGAGAGGGGAGGACAAGGAGTGAATACTGAAGAGCGACCCCAGGGACAAACAGCGGGTGCCTGGGAAGCAGAACGGTAGGCTTCGGGACTGCAGCAAAACAACAATGAGACGCTATACAAAATGTAGTCTATTGACTAGTGGTATCAGAAGCATAAAAAAACAAACAGAGAGACTCGGAAAACAACACCGGCCACACACCGCATACGGCCGGT
>NW_024012747.1:0-816 GCF_000499745.2 Eimeria mitis | reverse complement strand
AAAGTAGTGTTGAGGGCCAGTGCGGTACGCATGATGGCATCAGGCCTTCAAACAATTGGAACAGCAAAGGGAAGGCGATGACACACCACATCTGAGTTAATATCCAGAGTGCTTGCACGGAGGCAACCCGAACCCCTGGCGCATTCTGTGCCTACCGAGTAACCCGAAAATAACCGAATAGCACAGTGCAGGTGGCTGGTTCTGCTTTGGTGAGAGTTGCAGAGCTGTTTGGGGTTTGGAGTAGTTGCAGTTTATGATTGTATTGATTCGGATCCTCAAGGCAGATACGCCAAGTGTCCATAGCGCTCCAGTAGAGTAGGCATGCGCAAACATGAAGCAGGCCCCGATAGTCAAAGCACGTCTTTTGGATTCCCGATTCTCGTTGGTTTTCGAACAATGCAGGATTCGAAAGAGGCAACCCATGCAGCCTGTCCCACAATTTTGCAGCTGGTAGTCAACTTGCACTTGGTTCGCTTGCCCTGATTGAATTCGGCTCAGTCTGTTGGTAGCAGTAGACGCAGTATTTGTGAAAGAGCTAGAGGACCTGCATGTGTGAGTGGCGTGCGGATGGGTGCATGTTCTGCACTCATCTATCTGCGTTTGTGATGTAGTGTAACCTTCTCAACCGTCCAGACGGCGACACGGTTTGCTCAGGAAGTGTGTCCCTAGAAACATACGCATGGGGAGGGTTGGATATGCGTGCTGCTAGGTTTGAGACTATAGATAGCAGACATGGATGTGCGTGCGCAAGCTTAAAGATTCATGGAGTTGCAGTGTGAGGGAGGGGTGGGAGTCTGTTTTGCTTTGACTGTGTTA
>NW_024012744.1:0-817 GCF_000499745.2 Eimeria mitis | reverse complement strand
AGCAACGCTGCAGCAGCAATGCAGCAGCGAAGGCAGCGCTTGTAGCACAGCTGCGAGGGAATAGACTGCACTACTTGAGGCATTCTCTCCCCAGATTCTTGTTTCCCAAGGGGTGGATGACTCTGCGGAGCAATTGCCGGTTTTTAATATATATAAGTATGTAATATGTTGCGTGAATTAGCAGGAAAGAACTCGCCTCAATCGCTTAGCGGCGGTCATGAAGTGCATAACGCGCTGCCGATACGTGTGAAACAGAAAGATTTAAAAAAAAAAACAATTGAGTTTGTTTGTTCCCAGAATATAGGGGGACCGATGGCTCCGTGGTGATGCAGCCTTCCTATTTTTGCGTGAAAGGAACGCGAGACAGATAACATCGCCGAGTGAAGCAGAAGAGCCAGGGAATGCGAGGTTGAAAACGGACGTGGCGTAACGGTTACATGAATCCATTCTCGAAGAACTGCTGTCTGGACACTGAAAACTGCATGTACACTCCATCGTCGTGGGCCCAGTTACTTGCTCCTAGCCAGGCGCTGTGTTGGGGGTCTTCGTGCTGGTAGATATTTATTGGCCAGTGCTGCAGCAGGCAGGCAAAATGCAGCACGCTGTGTAAATACATAGCCGCAAACAATGATAGGCATTTTGTATCCCACAACAGACCCACACAGTATATACAAATCGTCAAATAAATGAAACCTTCAAAATCCATATGACCCGCAAATCACAGTGAGAAGTGACGGCTGGGGAGCCGGACAATCCTCAACGAGGCTTGACAAAAACAAGCATGGAATATGCGACACACATACCAGAAATCAGAGGA
>NW_024012743.1:0-817 GCF_000499745.2 Eimeria mitis | reverse complement strand
GGGGGAATGAAGCGCCGCCAAAACGTGGCTTGCGTGCTCAGAGAGAACACCGAGTAAAGGACGATGCAAACCTCATGAACCCCGTTCCTTTGATCAATAAAGCGTTCGATGCCGTAGTTCTCCACAAAGCTATATGGGTTTGATTTAGGGAACGCCACTGATCGTTCTGGCGTCAGGCAGAACCTCAGGAGACGCCATAACAATCAATGCCCGTGCACTCAGGGTGCCCCAGTACGGCACTAGACGTTTAAATCTCGGCTTATGATAGGGTTTGCGAGGCGCCAAGGCTCCACTTCGCATGCGCACTCACAACGACGTACTGTCAAATAGTTCGAATTCAGGAGTCGGTGCGTGATTGCCAACGCGTATGTGTCAACCCTTGCGAGGGCATGTTTCTGCCTGTTGCGGGCGTACTGTGGACCGCAGAATGGTGACCTACTCGTGGCGACTCGCAGGTGTGCCGCGAGGACGTAGTGGCCGTGGATGCTTGCAGGCTCTGCGCTGGGCATTGGCTGCTCGTTTTATTTGGGTAGTGGTCCACTTGCGTTCTTCGATTGCCTGTCGTGCACACGCCAATGTAGAAACGAAGGCATGCAACATGATTTTGACCTAGGAGGCAGTGCACTGGAGGCACGGTGGCTGCGGACATGTTGGGCGGCACATGCAACTCTGTGCTAACCGCGACGGCATGCTCTGCGTGGTTTTCTGCATATGGAGTCAAGGCGCAATCTCTTTAGTAGCAATTGGTAGGGTGGACCTGCAGACAAGGGACCCACCCCGACCTAGAAAGGGAAAACTGCAACACCATTTGTATCCA
>NW_024012742.1:0-817 GCF_000499745.2 Eimeria mitis | reverse complement strand
CACGGCAGAGACAGACTGCCCCTCACAGCAGCACTCAAACACCCCTGGTTCGCCCCGCTGCAGCAGCAGCAGCAGCAGCAGCAGCAGCAGCAGAAGCAGCAGCAACCACCGGCCTGGACTGTCCGCTTGGGGGAGCTACCAGAGCTTCTGCAAGCCTTGCGGGCGAAGGCAATGCTTACGCCTCCTGCTGCTGCTGCTGCTGCTGCTGCTGCTGCAGCTGGTGGCAGCTGCAGCTCGTCTACGCAGCCCCCCAACGGTGCAAAGCCGCTGCGCCTGTGCGAAGTCTTTGCTGCTGCTGCTGCTGCTGCTTCTGCTGCAGCTGCTGCTGAGAGCCGGGGTGTATGTACACCTCAGCACGAAGCAGCAATTATCCCCCAGCGGTTTCGAGGAGTGCTGCAGCAGCAGCTGTGCAGACAGGGGAGGCCCTCGCACACGTTGCTGCTGCAGCAGAGCATAGCCAGACAGAGACAGCAGCAGCAGCAGCAGCAGCAGCAGAAGCAGCACATGCAGCAGCAGCAGCAGCAGAAGCAGCAAACGCAGCAGCAACAGATACAGCTGCAACAAAAAATAGAAAAGGAACAGATGCTGCCTCCACAGTCTACTAAGCTGCAGATGCAGCAGCAACACCTGCAGCAAGAGACACAGCAGCAGCGACAGCAGCAGCAACAACGACTGCAGCAGCAACAGCAGCAGCAGCAGCAACAGCAGCAACAGCAACAGCAGCAACAACGTCTGCAGCAGCAGCAACAGCAACAGCAGCAACAACCGCAGCAGCCCAAAGCGCGTCCGCATGAGCAGCAGCAGCAGCAGCCCCGGT
>NW_024012741.1:0-817 GCF_000499745.2 Eimeria mitis | reverse complement strand
CAGAAATGTATATTGCTAGAGTGGCAACACTGCGTTTGCCAGAGCCACCCATTCCAACTAGTAGGCCATGCCCTCTCTCCATTCGGATAATTCTGTGGACTCGTGATAGGTGAGCAATAACGTCCTCAAACATAACTAAGTGCATGGGCTTCCGGTCAAAATTGTGGAGCTCCAAGAGGCGCTCGAGCATCGGCCGGATTTCTTCAAAAGAAGCGTGGTCGTCGTAGGATCTATTCTGACGTACAAGCAGGATGAACAGGGACGGAAATCTGGTGCAAGTCATATTAAGTTAAGTTAATCCAGCCGAAACAAGCCCTGTCCTACTTAGTCACTGGTTAAGTGACATTTCATGCAGTGCTCCTACCGGAGAGTCGGCCTTCTCTTCAGCCTCTAGGAGCTTAAGGGCGCTCTGGAACTCCGTCCATACTATAGGATCCCTCAGTGCGTACTCAGAGCAGTCTGGAAACGTATCTTCGATTATTTGCTTTAACTTTATATGCTCCAGGTAGTGCTTTTCTTCTTCCTCTATTAGCCTATCTTGAAATACCCGGAGGCATTCGTGTCTGGGGCAACCTCACAAACAGAACACTTGACCAAGAATCGCTGCAGTTCCCCTTCCAGGATGAGGCTATTTGGACGGCTGCTTAGCTTTTTCTTGCTTTGCCTTTCACTCACCTCCACAGGCGAAGGATCGACTTTGCGTCTATCGAAGGAGGTAGATTCGCATTCCACATCCCTTGGTAAATGCGCGACAGGTCGCGCATGTTGAAGATGTAGTGGAATTTTTTCGGTGTGCGCATCATTTTGTCCACTACAT
>NW_024012740.1:0-817 GCF_000499745.2 Eimeria mitis | reverse complement strand
ACACAGCTGCTCAGCAACCGCGTTCGCTGAGAGTCTTGGTAACGTTCTTAGGCTCTTTCATTTCGGCACCAAGGTACTTGCTACTAGGTAGCAGCATGGCGCGTTTTCGTGTGCCTTGTTGCTCTACTGTTTCGAAGCACTACGATCAATAAAGATTTTCCGGAATCATCAGCACACGCCTGCTTACTAGTTTAGTGTGAGGCGCAGGGGTTGTTTGCTGCTTGAGTGGGGGCTAGGTGTTCTCTTGGGGGCTCTAAAGCCTTGTCCGGAGTACTGCAAAGGATTTGCGAACCACAGAAGCACAGGGAGTGCTGCTGATACAAGCATTGTGCAGCGAGTGCGTAGACGGCACGACGTAGTTATCAGCAACGAGGTTTGCCTCCTGCAAGCGCACACGCACGACGGGCAAACATTCAGTGTATTGCCAATTGGGTGTACGTCCATGCGCAGGGCAAGTAAACACTTCTGTGTAGGTGTTCCATGCCGCCCGGTTAAGACATGCAATCACCTGAAGTTCGTGTGAATGAATTGGAGGGCAATCCAAAATGCTGATCAATCCAACTCAACACTTGGAGTAAATCCTGTTGTAGGTAGTACGTACACTCGCGAATCAGGTATCTCTCCCTGGGATAGAGCAAAGCGAGCACCTTCGGAATCAGAGGTATTACTGAGCATTGCACCATGTCGTCAATTTGCCGTGTTGCAGAGCTATAATATACTCACTACCACTAGTACAGTTGATTCGTACAGTTGGTAGAGGCACGTTTGCAGTAGAGCTGTACCTAATGTGAGAGACTTTGACACCGCAGTGTCTGCA
>NW_024012737.1:0-818 GCF_000499745.2 Eimeria mitis | reverse complement strand
GTGCAGGGTGTAGGGTGTTAATAGGCGCGCGTTATCGAAAAATATGGCAGAAGCCCTCTGTCGCGTTTTAGTTGGTTATGTGTGCCCTGCGAAGCAGCCTTTCGCTGTTAAGATTAAGCGCGATGGAGTGTCTCCCTAGGAATTTGCTGTTGCCTCCAAATGTCCTTAAATCTATTTGGCTGCTTTCGACTAAGGAGGCGACTGCGAGTTGTTTTGTGCCACGCGCGAATTGCAGGGCATTTTTCGACTGCAAACCATGCCGTCAGATAGATCTCCAAAACTGATCGGCTCAAGCACCGCTTGGCCATTATGCGGAGCGTGCATTACTTTTGGCTTGCTGAAGTCAGTGCGTCGGCAGTCTGCGAAGGCTGTAGCTGCAACTGGAAACTGGCGATAGACGGGATGGTATAGCAGTTGGGTATAGAGGGCTGATGGTTGTGTGGCTAGCGGCTGTAAAGTGTGTGCTGCACACTGCTGCAGACTTGAGGTAGCGTATGGCGAGTCGGTGGACGAGGGAAATGACGAGCAATGATTTCCAACGAGTGGCAGTAGGTGGCACAGGAAACGGAAAGCAAATGCGTCTGACATTGCCCACCCACTTGTCGGTGCTACCTACACTTCCCGTACCAATAGGAGTAGAAGCTCTACGGCACTATTTTTGTGGTTGCTTGGATTTATATCTGCATAATTATACGGTTTTACGGTGCATCTCGTGCTTTTTTATGTGACATCTGAGTTCCCCATAATTATGCGTTTCTTGGCTTCCGCCCTGTGCTCGGTTCGTCAGCTACCATTTGGGGGTTTTATGGCTGGGGGTA
>NW_024012736.1:0-818 GCF_000499745.2 Eimeria mitis | reverse complement strand
ATGTTCTGGTTTTTATTGGAGCCCACGTCAGTAACTTCCCTTCTGGAATTTGTTTTTCCTCCCCTTTTGTTGTTTCTCTTCCTCTTTGTTTGCTGTTCCTCCTTCTTTTCCTCTTGTTAATTATTACTCTTGTTGTTTCTACTTGTTTTTGTCGTTATTGTTACTATTGCCATTATTATTACTACCATGTCTCAATATTAATACTAATACATTGCGGTTGTTGTTGTTATCGTCGTCACTACTACTATAATAATAATTATTATTTATTATTATTTTTGTTGTTGTTGTAGTTGTTATGTGCATTGTAATGTTTCTATTATATTACTACATCTTACAAACAACATATCTAACAGCACACAGGCGAGCTGTACTCTCAGCCACCAGTGTTAGCACCAACAGCAGCAGCAGCAGCACTAGCAACAGCAGCAGCAGCACCACCAACAGAAGCAGCAGCACCAGCAACAGCATCAGTAGCAGCAGCAACAGTAGCAGCAGCTGGGGTGAAGATACACTACCGGTTCCTGCAGCTGTTGGTCATGCTAGGTTCTTGTTTTTTGTTTATTTGTTCGCGCCTATGAGTGTAACAACCTCAGCTGCACTTGAATTGTAATTTAATGTATTTAAAGAAAGACAATTAAATGATTTTATCAACAGCAGCCGCAGCAACAACAATAACAACAGAAGCAGCAGCAGCAGCAACAGCAGCAACACCACCACCACCTCAAGACCAACCCGACAGAGGAGCGGCGGGGTTGGCCTTGCTCAGTGCATGCTGAATTTTCTTTGTATTTTTACTTCGTGTTAACTGCATTAATATA
>NW_024012735.1:0-818 GCF_000499745.2 Eimeria mitis | reverse complement strand
TTTTGAGCTTGGTCTTGACAGGCGAACGAATGCGTGGACACCCTTAAAGAGACACCATCATCGTACACATTATACTCGCCATTGCACGAGGCGAGGGGTAGGAATATAATAAGTAGAGGTCGTGCACACCTTGTTGCACAGTGGATTGCGCATGCCTACGAAACGCCATTGGCCTTTGCCGTAGCTTTCAAATTCCAGCAGAGCTGTTTGCGCTAATGAATTGCTGTCGGCGGTGTCTTAACTTTGTATAGTGCCGTCGTGCTTGTGCACAAAAGCTGCTAACGGATCAGCGTTATCCCTTTTGTTGCTTAGCTCTTAAAATTTACGGTCGTGCAAACTGCATGAATTTTGTGTTTATCTAGTGCTTCTGATGGCCAGCTGGAAGACGGTCCTGAGGGCGGGAGGCCCGTGGCCTAGAATGGCATTGTCGGCATGCCAGTGCCTAAGGTGTGAGGCTCCATCAGATATACCTCAGGCACCTTGTATGGCTTCTAACCTGTTCTCCGTGCAGGTCAAATAAGATGATTTGCTGTTGCAGATTCGCGCTTCACTTGCATCTCGTATCCTCACTTCTACTCATTTGCGTTGTTCTGGCACTGCCGAATTTTGTTGGAGAACAAATTTGTTCAGAATCGTCGGCTGGGCATCTTCATCTCCTATTCCTATACGTGGATTGTGTAGGGTGGTGGAGGATGGAGCTGATTCATGTTTTGTCTGGCCCATACAACTAGTTCGCGTTGTTGAAGTGTGCTTGGAAGCCGACAGGCCATTTTGCCGAAGTGTTATATTCCACTAATCTGTGTGGCGGCTGGCCTGCG
>NW_024012733.1:0-818 GCF_000499745.2 Eimeria mitis | reverse complement strand
ACTTTCAGTGCTTGTGGCTTGCTAAAACAAAAAAAAAAAAAAGAAATTCCCGCATTCTTTTCTCAGAACAGCGGCGACATCAGAGCCAGTTGGAGCTTTTGGAAGAGCTCCGCGCCGTAGGCAACGAAGTGCAACTGTCCCAGCGAGATAATATTATTTTAATTACGAGGAGACAGAAATACCGACGATATTTCTGAGGACTGCTTCAGCTATCATACGTGCTCCTTCATCTCTCCCTGGCTAGCACATGCCGCCGACGCAGAGTCCCCTCTCTCCAGGTCACTCGGAACCCTGGTCTCTCTCTTTTTCTTTAAAGTTTTCTGTCTGCGGTGATTCATTATAAATTTTTGTTTATATAGAAATTCTCGCACTGCAACGAATTTCTAACCCAGGAGAAAAACACACTGAGCAGCGCCCCGCGGCTGTGCACGGGCTGGCTGCAGCTTCTTGGCGCCACCAGCAGCAGACACAGGCAGCAGCAACGCCATGCGGCCGCACGCGTTCGATTCCCTCTTCCTTTTAAATTTTGTGTGGAGAGCTCGAACCCCTGGAGACCTTCTTCTCCCCCGCTCTGTCTCTCCGTAGTTTTTTCTGGTTGCAGAGCTGCGCTGCAGCTGTCACCTGGCGGCGGTACCCCAGCGGCACCGCATGCATGCATGCATGCATGCATGCATACGCAAACACTCTTTGCTGCCTGGATCACCACTCTAGATAATTGTTTAACACTCGCGAAATAGCTTGGCTGGACGCAAGTAATATATATATATATATATATATATATATATATATATATATATATATATATATATATATATATA
>NW_024012732.1:0-818 GCF_000499745.2 Eimeria mitis | reverse complement strand
ATATCTGGAACATGTCATGTGTTAGGCTGCTAGCAAGTATATACATTCACATGCAAGCGTGCAGTATCCTGGTATGTGGACTCGTGGCAGTTTTTGCGGTTTTCTGACTGCAGCGGCTCGAGGCTTGCTGTCGTGTACGCGATTGCACTGCTGAGCCAACGCGAACAGCAGGGTGTCAAGCGCCTGGTGACGGTCTTATGGATATTTTGTCCCTGCGTGAACAAGGTTCATTGTTGGGCATGTGGTTTGTAGAATGGAGCTGGCCACGCCTGGTGAATCTTTCGCTTTTGCCATTCCTGCAGTTCCACCTGTGCACGCTTAGACTAGCTCGAGAGGTTTGTTCAGAACATCCACTATATTGGCTGTTTTGTGGCACTCCGGTGCAGCCGACGCGCGGCGACCACAATCAGCGCAAAGGGGACTGGCGCAAGAAATATTTACAGTGGAGCTTGTATTTCGCGCTGATTCCATGGTGCAGGAAGTGCGCAGGCAGTTGGGATTGCGAGGCAGCGATAGACACTGGCGTTTGGAAATGCCGACCACCTCTTCACATTCGTGTATTGAAACGGCTGCCACTGGTGGATAAGTGATGTTCTCCACCTTTGCTTGGATTTATGTTGTTCCCGCTCAGCCTGGGTCCCAAGCAACAGCACCCATGTGTGTACATCTTTAGTCGGGGGCGCAGCGTACTGTTTGTGCTCGCAGTCTGTTACTGCACGAGATACTTTCAAGCACGGCTTGGCGTGATAGTTTAGCCGAGCGCGCTTTGTAATTGGGAGGTTTCGCGCTGTAATCAGAACGACTGTTGCGCGAGAGCT
>NW_024012731.1:0-818 GCF_000499745.2 Eimeria mitis | reverse complement strand
TATATATATATATATATATATATAAGAAAAGAGAAAAAGAAAAGAGAAAAAGAAAAGAGAAGAAAGAAAAGGAAATGAATGTAGGGAAAGAGAAAAAGAAAAAGAAATAAAAAAACAAAAAAAAAAGAAAAAAGAAAAAAACAAAAAAACAAAACAACAATCAAAACAATACAACACTAAAAAAACAAACAAAACCAAAAAAAAAAACAAAAAACAAAACAACAGCTTTTCTCTCTACCGCCTCTTACTAAGACCTTCTGTGTTGTGTGTGCTTGTGGGGTGGGGATCGTGTGTGGGGTGTTGTTGGGATCGTGTGTGTTGTGTATGTGTGTTGTGTGTGTTGTGTGTGTGTGGGGTTTTGTTGGGATCGTGTGTGGGGTGTTGTTGGGATCGTGTGTGTGGGGTGTTGTTGGGATGGTGTGTGTGGGGTGTATATGTGGGGTGTTGTTGGGATCGTGTGTGGGGTGTTGTTGGGATCGTGTGTGGGGTGTATGTGTGGGGTGTTGTTGGGATCGTGTGTGTTGTGTGTGTGTGTGTGGGGTGTTGTTGGGATCGTGTGTGGGGTGTTGTTGGGATCGTGTGTGTTGTGTGTGTATATGTGGGGTGTTGTTGGGATCGTGTGTGGGGTGTTGTTGGGATCGTGTGTGTGGGGTGTATGTGGGGCTTACTCTCTGCCTTGAGCGCAGCTCTCTCTGTGATGGGGAGAGGAGACAGTTGCAGGTGTCTCCTTTCTAACTCTTCTGCTGCTTCGTCACGCATCTTCTGGCGACGCCTCAGCTCTTGTCTGTCCCTAAAGTAAATATATTTAAAAAAAAAAA
>NW_024012730.1:0-818 GCF_000499745.2 Eimeria mitis | reverse complement strand
CTGCTGCTGCTGCTGCTGCTGCTGCTGCTATCCCTGCTCTAGCAGCAGATACATGCATGCATACATGCATGCATGCACGTCTATCTATACATTGATGCATATGTATGAATGCATGCATTTATGTGGGTATTTAGGGTTTAGGGTTTAGGGTTTAGGGTTTAGTGTTCAGTGTTTAGGGTGTACCATTGCATGCATGCCTGCATGCATGCATGCATACAGACACATATATGCATACAGCCACATGCATGCATACATGCATGCATGCATGCAGCCAAATGCGTGCATGCATGCAGCCACATGCATGCATGCATGCATGCATGCATGCATGCAGCCACATGCATACAGCCACATACATGCATACAGCCACATACATGCATGCATGCATGCATGCATGGATGCATGCATGCATGCATGAGCGTACATACCAGAGCAAATCCGCGCATGCATGCAGCGATTCTGGCTGAAGTTTGTTTGCCTGTGGCGCCGACCCCCAAAAGTATGATATTTCCTTTATTAAATTTAATGTGTCTACAAATAGCAACGATTCTTTCTGCTGCTTCAGGAAAAAAAACAATAGGGTTTGCTGCTGCTGCTGCTGCTGCTGCTGCTGCTGCTGCTGATCCAGATGTATCTGTGTCTTTGTTGTATGTTGCTGCTGCTTCTTCGTTATATTGCTGCAGCAGCAGCAGCAGCTGCTGCAGCGGCGGTGCTTCTTTATACTGTGTTTGGCCCTTTATAAAACAATCCCCCCATAGATTCATAAAATTTCCTGCTTTCTGCTGCTGCTGCTGCTGCTGCTGCTGCTGCTGCTGCTGCTG
>NW_024012729.1:0-818 GCF_000499745.2 Eimeria mitis | reverse complement strand
CGACATGATTCAACAACCACATATGACAACTGGGTTGTTGCCAACACCATGACTCCCCCGCAGAACGCACTTCGACTACTCAAAGGCGTTTGAAGTATCCTGCGCTCAGTATTCTTGACAACAGGCAAGAATGTTAGTCAGGCTATTCATTTTCAAATACGATAATAATTCTGGTTAATGCAAGTAATCCGCTACGCAGCATCGCCGATTTAGCTCAGTCGGTAGAGCGCCAGCCTTTTAAGCTGGTGGTCGCGGGTTCGAGCCCCGTAGTCGGCTCTCCTTTTTGTGCCTGCACACTTTCGTATGTTGTTGACTTTTACACACTCTTCCTGCTCAGAGCTATAATTGCTCCAATTTTTGTACTGTGCGATATCTACATTTTCACGTATCTGGGCAATTAATAGCTTTCTTGTTTGCGTTGCTGTCGGCTGATACACCGGGCAGACAGCGGAACCGTCGATCCTGGGGCACAACCTATGGAACTGGGTTCCAATCTCCCTGCGGAAACCAGCATCTTTACCTTTGTTTATTGGTAGTAACATTAAAAGCTGTAAGCTGAGACATCTCTGCAACCCGGCGTTAAGTAGAACGTCATCGAATGTTGGTCACCAGCTGCTCCCCCCGCCCCCCCCCACCTTCCTTGGCCTGCCACCTACAGTTTAAGCAGCAAGAAGGGGTGAGAGAGGGTTAGGTGTGTTGATGAAGGGGCGAGCAAGGCAGAATCCGGAGGCGTTGCCCTCCAACTCGGCGGGACTGGGGGCCCCTGACAGCGGCACTGTTCAGTGTAAAACCTGCGATTCGGACCCGTCCGAATGCGG
>NW_024012728.1:0-818 GCF_000499745.2 Eimeria mitis | reverse complement strand
TGCAGCTGCACCGTCCCCTGCCCCCGCTGCTGTTGCTGCAGCAGCAGCAGCAGCAGCGCGAGCAGCTTCGGCTCCAGTGCCCTCCATGCTGCAACTCGACTTTCTATAGTTAAACAATATAAACCCTAAACCCTAAACCCTAAACCCTAAACCCTAGAAGTAAACCCTTTCGCTAGCTTATCTATGGCCCTGCTTTGTTGCCTCTGTTTGTACTCGTTGGTGTATGGGGGGCCCTCATTTCTCTATATATACTCAGCTAGGGGGCCCCCCTGCTTAATATATATATTCTTCTCTCCTGGGGGCCCCCGAAAGCTTTCTATGGTGCCTCAAAGGGGGCCCCCTAGGGCCCCTATGGGTTCACTCTCACAGCCTGGGTGTGTAATAGGGGGCCCCCGGGGGGGGTCTTGTACCTGTGGGGGGCCCTAGGGGGCCCCTCGTGCTTTACCTGGGGGCCCCCTGGGTCTTCTTCCTCATTAGCTGGGGGCCCCTGGGGGCCCCTAAGAAAAGGGTTTTCCTTGAGGGTACTGGGGGGCCCCTGCAGCAGCGCTACAGGGTTTAGATTTCGTTAGCTTTCAGTATAAAAGGTCGGGGGCCCCCAAAAGACTGGGGGCCCCCAGGAAGGTATGGGGGCCCCCGGGGGGCCCCAGGGGCCCCGGGGGCCCCAGGGGGCCCCCAGGGCTGTCACGGGGGTGTCAGCCTGCTGTAGGTTGCGTGCATCGATAGAGAATATGGTTAGGGGGGGGCATTGCGGTTTGTTGTTTTTTTTTGTAAATAATAATTAAATAATAAATTTAATAAAATAAATATGTTGGGGTGTA
>NW_024012727.1:0-818 GCF_000499745.2 Eimeria mitis | reverse complement strand
TTAGGCGGGAAGTAGAGTGGAAAGCGACACGCTCGTGCATAGTGGAGAATGACTTTTTACGCAGGATGTATGCATCACGAGCACCCAAGGAAAACCCAAAGAAGTTTATACGCGATAGAGTTGATAAGTGTGGTCGAGGTTAGCCTCGATGTTATGCTTTAGGGACGACGAAAAGCCACGTCTACTTTTGCAGCAGCTCTGTCTTCGATATTGTGGATTTGACCTCAATGTGGTGTGCCAGCCGTTTGTGTTCGCTGGGCTGGGTTTCGCTGCATCTTGAACAGATGCCAATTAGAAGCGTTTGTATTCTGCGACATGCGAGAGAACTGATCAGGAACCGTGGCAGCACACGACGAGCCCGGAGACCATTACAAGTCTGTGACTGGCCTGAGGACGTGTTGAAGAAAGCGTGAACCTGCTCAGGATGTAAGAACTGGAAGCATCTGGGTGAACAGCAAAAACGAGAACGATGTGTGTTTGTTTGTCAAGGGACTGTGCAGCAGGAGCCCAACAGATCGTGGATGACTAGATATTGAGGGAGGGTTTTGTGGGTGGTTGCAGTATGGATACCCTTCAGACCGATTTGGTTTTTCGGCTTCAGTCCATGACTGCAGCGCAGGATGCAACGTGGCCTGCCTGTAGGCACCGAGGGTTGGCAGGTTTTGCCTACCTACGGGTGAACTGTGTGGGCCGTCGTGGGCACAGGTCGGCAGTGGCAGGCATGGAACTACGCTGTGGAGTAGCAAGGCCTACGGAGAGGAAGTCAGGTAATTATGGACGCATTGGGGAGGTGGAAATAACAACTTCTTGGATGCGGC
>NW_024012725.1:0-818 GCF_000499745.2 Eimeria mitis | reverse complement strand
CCCCTCATGGTGTTCATGCGAATGAGCCTTCTCTGCAGCAGCTGCAGCAGCTTCAGCAGCTGCAGCAGCAGCAACAGCAGCAGCAGCAGCAACAGCAGCAACAGCAACCTGTACATGTTGAGCGTCATGTGATAGTATTAGGTGAGGAGCGTCAACGTGTTCCAGTATTACGAGGTCGTGGTTTTTTTATATTAGGTTTATTGATGTTAGCAATGTGTTTATCAGCAATACACAGCCATCCAGACTCGAAAAATTCAGGTTTTTTAAAAGGTATAGCAACAAGTGCAAAGAATATTTCAGAGCTCAGAGATCTAGCTCGTAGCCTTTTTGTTCTTCTCACTGCTGCTGCTTCTCCACTACTTATTGTATGGGGAGCAAAAAGATTAGCAAAAACTTTACCTGCATATCTTCGTTGGGCGAAAGATAACGATGAATTTGGTATAGGTCAGTTGGTGATTGTGCTGCTGTATACGTGGATGTTTTTCTTTGATCCAGCGGGAAAATAAATAAAATATATTCTATCTTTTTCTTTTTTTTTATTCTATTTTTATTTTTTATAAAAAAAAATATAAATATTCAGAAATGGACAAACACCAGATCACGCTTTCCTACTATGCTCACCGGCGCTTCCTAGTACACCCGAGAGATATATATATATATATATGTATATATGTATATATATAAAATATAAATATAAAATATATGCAAAATATATTTATTTTTTATATTTTTTATTTTATATATATTCATATATATATAAGGTTGCAGGGGGAGAAGCTCTGGCGCCTCAGTAGAAACCCTCCATCAGCCGCCCGCCG
>NW_024012724.1:0-819 GCF_000499745.2 Eimeria mitis | reverse complement strand
ATGCATGCATGCATGCATGCATGCATGCATATATATTCTATTTGCATGCATCTACTAGCATGTTTTTTTTATTTTATTTTATTTTTTTTTTCTTCTATTTATATCATCTGGCTTAGATATGAACGCCCAGAAGCCCACGATACATTCGCTCGCGAAGGCAATTCAAACAGCCGCAGCCGCACTATCACCCGCAGCACCTGCAACAGATCAGCATAATCTCTACCCTTTAACCCTACACCCAGGGGCCCCACAGGGGCCCCCATAGGGGCCCCCACAGGGGCCCCCATAGGGGCCCCCATAGTGCCCATACCCACAGGGGCCCCCACAGGGGCCCCCATAGGGGCCCCCATAGGGGCCCCCATAGGGGCCCCCATAGGGGGCGGCACCGCAGGGGGCCCCGCTGTAGGGGCCCCCACAGCGGGGCCCCCCCCCATAGGGGGCCCCACAGCAGGGGGGCCCCCCATAGGGGGCCCTAGAGGGGCCCCCCTAGTAGGCTGAATAGAAAGAGACGGCGATGTGTTGATTAGGTTTTGGTTGAGGTTAGCTAGGAGACGTTTTGCTGCTGACTGCAGCAGCAGCTTTTCTTCGTGGTGGAAGCAGTCTGAGGAGACAGACGCACACACAAAAAAAAAGAAAAAAAGTTTATATTTTTTATTTTGTTCGATAGTTTTATTTATTTATTTATTTATTTTATTTTAATTGCTTTGTTTACTTATTTTATTTGTTTAGGGTTTAGGGAGACGCAAATACACAGCTAGCAATACTGCAGCAACCAAACAGAAACAGATGCTGAGGTGTACATACACCTCAGGTGTACAT
>NW_024012722.1:0-819 GCF_000499745.2 Eimeria mitis | reverse complement strand
TCCATTTTTCCAGCCCTTTTCGATCCTGTTTTCCGCTTGTTTCAGTCGGGTCGACGTTGCAGCTCGAGGGTTACACCCCCGAAGGTCACCTCCCTCGGACGATTAAAGTTTCTCCACAACAGATGGCTTTATTTCGTTTCATGTGGTAGAATGTTGCTCCGCTAAGTTTGGGGCCGCAACTCGTTAAACCTTTTCTCCCCTTCTACTGCAACTAATACCGAGCACAGCTGCCCGCAGCAGGACTTTGAGTTGATCGCCACTGTGCCAGCGATGTATGGGAGGAACAACCTGCCCTTCTGCATAATTAGGTGAAATTACGACTCAGAAACGGTTTTTGTCTCCCTAGCGTTCTTTGCGTTACACCATCTACTCGTTTTTCTGGAAAAAAGCCCAAGGGGCTGCGGCCTGTCCACGCCGCACGAGACTCTGTAGCCGGTCACGTCAACAATCGACGCGGCACGGCGTGCTTACTTAAAGTGCAGAATTGACTCCCCTCCAAATAGTAGCATTTATGTGCATATATATCAGTTTGGTGTACCTTAGACTAGGCCATGCGGGTGTTGAACGGGCGGCAAGATTCTGCTACCGCGGAGTCGCCTCATTGCTCGCCGCTCTAAGCGGACGCTAAGCAAATGCAAACGGCAGCTTCGCTGCGGAGATCGAGTAGGCAAAAGCCAACTAACTTTGTGAGTCTGAAATGTTCCTATACCGAGGGACGTATTTTCATACGCCCATACACTTGCGTGTATACTCATATATATATATATATATATATATATATATATATATATATATATATATATATATATATATATATAT
>NW_024012720.1:0-819 GCF_000499745.2 Eimeria mitis | reverse complement strand
CTGGAGTGCGACTGTATGCATTTTGCGCTGGTGGCTGCTTTCACACGAAGCAGCGCGCGCTTGCAGAAGCAGCGGCTGTTTCGGCGGTTGCTCGTTTGTTCGAGGCGAACGCGCTGTGTGATGTTCGTGGATTCCGATGACTTGCAGTTGCTTCATGAAGTCGGGGGACTGTGCCTTCTCTCTACCTTTTGCGTTCAGACGCTGCTTGTTGCGCATCAGTATGGTTTGGGGTTTTGGGTATCAGGTTGATTGTTGCGTCATCGTATGGGCGGGTGCGTCTCTCTGAGCCTCTTCAGTCATGCAGTGGGCTAGGACATAGTTTTGTGTTCTGGTACACCTCCCAACGATAGGTCATCAAGACCCACGTTTCTTGGCACCTCTATAGCTTTTGTGGAAGGTACTAGAAGGAACGCTGAACCAGCTTGTGCGTGTTGTGTACTAGCTGAAACTGAGAGTTGGCTGAGTTAACTGGAAATGAGCGGATGGTTTTGCGTGCTTGTGGAAAGCTGTACCTAACTGGTGAGAGTGTTTACCATTACCGTCGCACTAACGGTTCGATGCGCCTCTTGAGCGTCGCTAGGAGCTTCTCCCCAAGAATTGAGTGGCACCCAGGAATCCATAAACGAAGCCCTGTTGTCTGCTGCGGCCCTACCATCAACGGTGAAGCACTGCTTGGTCTTCATGCGAATAAATGGCTGACGATGAGTGCCGTGCACAGTTGTTTGGCTCAGCCAAGCTGGCTGTCTTCAGTCATTTTGAGGGGTGCAGTATCAGCGCGAAGGATGCAGTCACGCAATGAGGGCCCGTTTGGAGACGCAT
>NW_024012718.1:0-819 GCF_000499745.2 Eimeria mitis | reverse complement strand
CTGTGAAACCTTCGGAATCCGTCGCGTTGTAATCGGCCCCGTGCTCAAGCAGCAGTTGAAGGCAGGAGCAGTCGTTCTTCGAGGCTGCGAGAATTAATGCAGGGGGGAAGGGGCTGGAGTAGGAGACGGAGGCATTGGAATCATGCCCCGTATCGACAGTGGTATCGGAGCCAGGATCAGATCCCGGGCAATTGTTGGGGTCTGCGCCGTGAGACAGAAGCAGCTTGAGGATCTCCTGCTGCTGCGTCACCGCCGCTATCTGCAGAGGAGTTCCCATAG
Organism: Eimeria mitis; assembly: GCF_000499745.2. Lineage (NCBI taxonomy): Eukaryota > Apicomplexa > Conoidasida > Eucoccidiorida > Eimeriidae > Eimeria > Eimeria mitis. The sequence goes on along the minus strand of NW_024012718.1, from coordinate 540 downwards.
AAGAAGTCGTATTGGGCTGAGTAAGGAAGACAGACAAACGCGTATGAATCCCCAATGAGGTCCTGTCCCACCTGTCCCGCAGGGAGACAACGATACTGAAATACACTCAAATAGAGAAGAGAGTGAAATAGACCGAGAAAGAAAACTAGCCTGAGGAATTTGACGAAACAACCAGCCTGATGGAGTGATAAATGGGGCAAAGAGACAAACAAGTAGGGAGAAAGACAGCTAGCCTGCCCTGAGCCTTCTTGCCATTACGTATTGATAAAAGATTATTAAGGAGATATACAGAGGGATGAAAAACAAAGGGTGAAAAGCAGATACGGAATGCACGGGCATCGTCGCCAGACATGGGGTCAACAAAAAGGACAAAGTGAAGGGGACCGGTAGGCGTCCCCCAAAGCTCAAAAGTGCAGCCCACATTTGCGCCTCTCTCAAGGAGCAGTTTAACAGCTGCTGCCTTCTGTGCGTAGATGGCCTCGTGCACAGCGGTGCTGCCACCTTTGCTTCGCGCTGCAGCGTCTCCACCGCTGTCCAGCA
>NW_024012717.1:0-819 GCF_000499745.2 Eimeria mitis | reverse complement strand
GGCGGTTGTTTCAGGCCACAAGCTGGGAATTGTTGAAGCCTCCTCATCCGCAGCGAGTCACCCAACTCTGTTTAGCTAGAATAAAGCCAGGGAACTGCCTACCAGCACACTGGAAGAAAATGCTTTCTTCAGTAGACAGCCCCGCTTTACGACCCTGTTCCCTGTTCCCTTTTGCTCTGCAGAGAGACATACGTATTGTGGTTGCAGACAAAGGCAAAACGCGACGCGGCTGCGACTCCGCTGGAGCTGCCACTGTGTTTTGCGCAGTCCGCTGCGAGACAAACCTTCACCGAACACAGCGCTAAAACGGGATATCCAAGCAGATCTTGTCGTCCCATTACGAATGACTCATTCACTGGCAGGCCTCTACATGGCGTATTCGGAATTATTCGCCATTTCTGTGCCGATTCTAGCATCTCCCGCAACTGCGAACTGCGCTTGTGTTCTCATTCCCTCTCTGTCTGCCGGTGAACGATCCGCTCAATAGGAAAAACGCGGAAGATATCAAAAAAAAAAAAAATCGCTGCACCTTGCCATCTGCCGGATTCAAATAGGCGTTGCTGTGTGGCCTTCTTGCTGTTCGCCATTAGCGTTTCGTTAGTAGCTTCTGACGTTCCTCAAGAAACGCCATGAGTTTCAAGGCAGCTTGCTTCATCCCCGCTACCGCCGAAGCCAGTTCATTGAGACCATTAGCGGACTGTGCCTTCTCCTGCCCACTGTTGAACTCCGCCAGAAGCTCTTCAAATTCCTGAGTATCAGCTGCAGACATTTCAATATGCTCGTGTTGCTGTTGGGCCTCCTCCCCTATTGCTCTGCGTA
>NW_024012716.1:0-819 GCF_000499745.2 Eimeria mitis | reverse complement strand
GCATTCGACAGCAGCAGCTGCTGCAGCAGCACAAACAGCAAGAGCTGCAGCAGCAGCAACAGCAAGAGTAGCAACGACAGAAGCAACCGCTGCAGCAGCGGCAGCAACACCAACAGCAGCAGCAGCAGCAGCAAAAGCAGTCGCAGCAAAACAGCAGCAAGTGCTGCAGCAACAGCAACAACGGGAACAACAGCAAAAAGAACAACAGCAGCAGCACATTCCTTTCTCTCTTTTGCTGCTGCTGCTGCGACTGCTGCTGCTGCTGCTGCTGCTGCTACTGTTGCAGCTGCTGAGACGTACCCGACATTGGTGCTGCTGTTCCTGCTGCAGTTCCTGCTGCTGCTGCTGCTGCTGCTGCTCTCCTCGCTCGCGCGTCTGCGCTGCTGCCTCGTCTGCTGCTGCCACCACCGGCGGACCCAGTGCGTGTGCTGCTGCTGCTGCTGCTGCTGCTGCTGCTGCTGCTGGTTCCCCTCGCCGAGAGTATCTGCATGTTTCTGTTTGTTTTGCTGCCGGTTTCAGTTGCTGCTGCTGCTGCATTTGTTGCTGCTGCTGCTGTTTGTGGCCGTTGTTGAATGAGTGTCGCCCCTGAATGAGCAGCAGCAGCAGCAGCAGGAGCAGCAGCAGCAGCAGCAGCAGCAACATCAGCAGATGCAGCAGCAGCAGGAGCAGCAAGAAGAGGAATATCAGCAGAGAGAGGGGGCCTCTTCATGGTTGCTGCTGTCTCTCCTGCTCTGAGTTGAGTGATGCGTTGGAGTGTATGTACAGCTGCTTTATCTTTTTTTATTTGTTGCTGCTGCCGCAGCAGCAGCTCTTCCCGCT
>NW_024012715.1:0-820 GCF_000499745.2 Eimeria mitis | reverse complement strand
ACAGTTCTGCTGATGCGTGCAGGCAGTCACTGCTGACGTGCGGGGTACAATGTTATCTTCGGCGCGGTAGGAAGCCGTACTGAAAGCAGCGAGCATGAGTGTTGTACTGACTCCGTGTTCAGATTACATGCAGGCGGTTGCTCAGCGTAGAGATTGCTGGTCAGACCAGTACGATGAAATTGTTGCGGAGGCTGCGATGTCGCTTCTGTTTGTATCTTGCGCAGCCTTATTTTCCTGTGGGATGCATTTGACAGTATTGATCTTGCAGTATCATGCTCTAGGGGCGTTATGCAGTGTCTAGCCTTGCATTCTGAAGGGCGCCTTGAAAAGAGTTGTATGCATCGGCATGCTTCAGGCAGCCGCTCCGCTCGCCTCACCGTAGCTGTGCGCAAGGCACGGCTCCCGCACATCGCTGTGTGCGCGTGCCTGCTCCCTGTAGGTACGGCTGAGGTGCACTGCTTTTCCGAGCGCCAGTTTTCGTCTTGGCGGTTAGGCTAACCGCTGCTTCCTTACTCGTAACGTGCCCACTATTTGTGCCTTGCTCAGAACAGGGCTTCGGCACTAATGATTTAGATAGTGTGTCAATTGAGCATTCAATCAGAGAGGCTATGGTTGTTGATGCCAATGTGAAGTCGGCTGGGGCTAAATAGATGATAAGGATGCATGCACGGCATGCCATTATGCAGTGGATCGTGCGGTGGACGCTGGATATTAGGACACGAGGTTTCCGTTGCAGGAGTGCATGATTAACTGCAGGCTGGCTTGCAGCGCCTAGTGGTGGTTCTCCGTGTAGCTCCAAAGGCAAGGCGTCACAGCGATG
>NW_024012713.1:0-820 GCF_000499745.2 Eimeria mitis | reverse complement strand
CCAAGAGCCCCGAGGCGACGGACCAGCCGTCGAGGATACTTGAATTCGCAACGGATCCTCATGGAAACGAGCACTAGCAGTCTTCTATTTTCTCGTTTTCTTTATGTTTCACAGAATATAAAGCTGGTTATTCTCAAATAAAAGAAGCGAAGAAGAAATATGCAATATATAACGCCTTGGAGAAAACTTGAATGGGCCGAGCCCAGTTCAGGTTTCAGTTCAGACAGGGAAGATATCAACCGCTCTGTTTCTTCTGCACCGTGCACACGCCCTACATTTGACCTTCCCTCGGTCTTAATAAACAATATTCAAGTAAAAAGGATTATTTAAGATCTATTTCTTCTCTTTTTCTTCGCTTTCATGACCTTCGGGCTCTCACGCGGAAGACGCCCGGGCGCGGGCGGCCCCCGTGGCCTCTGGCGAAACCAAGTACCGGCGAAGGCCCGATGAAGTGTAAAATGCATGCGCTTGCAGCAATTCAGTATTCTACAAGTTCCTCAATATTGTATTTAATGAGTATAATAGATTCAAATGCTTACTCGTTGCCGTTCTCCCGCGGCAAATATTCTAAGATCCCTCATTCAAATGCCGGCGAAACATACGGGATTCAGAACTCTGCCTTCGCTTCTCAGTCTGTGTCTTATATTCCACGGAGCGAGTAATAATAAGTATAAAGTCCTAGCTAGCGTAATATGATAATTTTTTATCGACTTAGGAGGAGTGCTTAATAATAAGTACCATGTTCTAAAACGTCGGTAGTAATGAGCTAGAATGTCGTAAGAAGTTATCACTAACGCTGCATATATATATATATATATAT
>NW_024012712.1:0-820 GCF_000499745.2 Eimeria mitis | reverse complement strand
AAACCCTAAACCCTAAACCCTAAACCCTAAAAGGAACAGCGGCAGTAGAGCCACCGGCAAACTGCAGCGGTTGCACGGCCTGCATCTGTAGCGCCAACAGTTGTGGACTGTTGCTGCAGGAAGAGCAGCAGAAAGTCACACAATTTGCAGCTTCACGTGTGCTCTTTGCCTGAGAAGGCACCAGCTGGTGCCGGTATTCAGTCTACATAGCCTTTGTTGGGTGACAAAACGTACAAGGTGGTACAAGGACGTGCTTTGTGGAAAGGGCGGTGGGGGGCCACAGGTAACATGGTCTGTGTGAAGTTGGTGCATGCGTTTTTGCTGATGTGTACGCTGCCCACTAAGGGCAAAGTATGAGTTCAACAACTTTCGACAGTCTTAGTGGATGCAAAAGGAGGCCCTGGCTATGCTTGTGTGCGTGGTTGCGGCGAGGTGCGGTGCAATTCATATCAGGCCGCATCCTATCCCCCAGCCCCGTAGCGTTAAGAAGCTGTGCCTATGACTCCTCTGTACTCGAGGGGAGGTTAGATGCTCTTTGGGATATCGTGTCTGGAGCCTTTTTTTCACTACATTGCAACTCATGAAGGTCCTCGGTTCTAACAAAGACTCTTGCCACACTTAGCTGTACACAAACTAAAATCCATAAACTATATCTAGAGCCATAGAACCTTAAACCGTATACCCGACGCCATAAATGGTTTACGTTATCCTTTAACCTCCATCCTAAACCCTATACTCTAAAGCCTAGCCCTAGCCCCTGCACCATCAACCCAACACAGGAAACCTTAAGCGCTATTGCAAATTCCAAAGTTGCCACAAG
>NW_024012711.1:0-820 GCF_000499745.2 Eimeria mitis | reverse complement strand
AGGCGGGTCTTATAGAACTTAAAATAAAAGCAAAAAGCATCAGAGAGACAGCAGCAGCTTCTGTGTGTTTCCGCAGCAGCGGGAGATACCCAGCAGCAGCAAGCAGCACCTGCAGCAGCACCTCAACGACGTCCACAGCCAGCAGCAGCCCCGTAGATATTCTCCCAGCAGCAGCAGCAGCAGCAGCAGTAGCAGCTGTTGCTGCTGCTGCTTCAGGCACTACAACTCCTCCTCCTCCTTCTCCTCCTGCTGTTGCTACAACTACAGGCCCTGTTGCTTCTGCTGCTGCTGCACCTTCTGCTGCTGCTGCTGCTGCTGCTGCTGCTGCTGCATGTTTCTCTATAAGAGGAGAAGTATACAGAGCCGTCCAGTCCGGGAGATCATATAAAAAGTTTAATAGTATTGTTAACACCCCCACAACAACCAATCTCTTAGCTCTGGCTTTTCTAAGAAATTCATCATACGCAGCTTCAACATCTGGGTCTGTGAATATAAGAGAGAAGTGGTTTGTTATGTTACTACTTTTGCTGCTGCTTCTCTCCTTTTTCCTGCTGCTGCTGCTGCTGCTGCTGCTGCTGCTACTGCTGCTGCTGCTGCTGCTGCTGCTGCTCTTTGTTGTTGTTGTCTTGGTGGGGTTGGTGGTGCTGAAAGGGGCAGAGGGGCCGCTGAAACGAACACTCGCAGCGCGAGGCATGCAGTGTACAGACACCTCATCTCGGCAGTTGCTGCTGCGGGGGCAACCAGATGCTGGGTAACGCCCCTCGGAGCCGCTCCCTTTGCTGCTGCAGCACACACATGGCAGCGTATATATATATATATA
>NW_024012708.1:0-821 GCF_000499745.2 Eimeria mitis | reverse complement strand
GTGCGTGGCCGGTTGGGGTGTACAGGCAGCTCCAGAACGAAGAAAACGGCATATTATGTGTATTTATTTTAATGTTTTTATGTTTTTCTTTTTTCCTAGTGTAACTAAGACATTAAGAGCTTATATATACATATATATGTCCACGTATACACAAATATATATTTAAAATATGTATGTATATGCAGCAACACTCATCTATATATGGTTTTATATATGTAGTTATGTACATATATATGCACATGCATGCATATAAGCTCTGTTATATGGATTTGTTCTTCTCTCTGACAACAGCAAAAACTGATTCTCATCTGTCTGTACACCTGAAGCGTCGTGCAGGCAATGAAAGAGTTGAATTGGCTGCGCTGCAGCAGAAGCAGCAGCAGCAGCAGCTGCTGCAGCAGCTGCTGCTGCAGCAGCAGCAGCAGCTTCATACGCTGCACAAGTAGAATGAGGTGTATATGCAGGGTATGTCATGTGTGAGGTGAGGCGGGATGGGCTGTGAGCTGTCTGTACACCCGAAGACAGAAAGACGCCAGCCCCTGCATCTCTGTCTCTTCGTTGTTATATTTGTTGCACTGCGTTGAATACTGTGAAACTCTAAAGCTCAGATAAGCAAAAAAAAGACAGACAAACTAAAAACAAAAAGACGCATGCATGCATGCATGCATGCAACTGCATGCATGCAAATGCATGCAAATGCATGCAAGTGCATGCATACACCTGCATGCATGCACGCCACGGTAGTGTCCTCAAGCCGCAGATCGCCTTCAAGCAGATACACCTTGAGCCGGGCCGTGCAGCTGGTGGTTTGGGGCTGCATG
>NW_024012707.1:0-821 GCF_000499745.2 Eimeria mitis | reverse complement strand
CTTGTAAATAATTGTGTAAGCAGCGATATTTGGTATAGTGGAACGATAGGGATCCATGAATTTGGAGTGCATCCAGTGGGCCAACTGTAATGCACATCGACCCTTTGCTGTCACTACGTATGAACCCTAAGCTATGTGACTAAGCGCACACACTACCTCTGAGGATCTAAACTCGTAATTCTCGCTATTCACACTATAAAACCCATTAGATATTCAAAAAGCATTCGAGTTCCCTGATTTCTTCAAAAGGGGAAATCCTCAGAAGAATAGAACTGATCCTGACCCACGACGAGGGTCAGGATCTGAGTCACTGCAACAGCCTCACACCCAGCCCCATAGCAGGTGTGAACTGATGAGCACATAGACCTTATTATGCTTCTTTTCTACTATGAGGTGTCCTATTCCTTGATATATTCCACTCTATTTGTTCCTTTTCGTGATGTTAGGTCTCTAGAGCCTGTACAAGAGGTCCATTGTAGTGCCTGTGCACTACACCAACGGCGCACCTGAGCCGGGAGCAACTCCGACAATCTGTCCTTCATTTCTTGCGCTGATTGCTCTATAGGATAAATTTGCACTCCATGGGATTTTGAAGCTGCTACCTAGAATTTCAGCCATAGTACGTCGAGGCCTCCGCGCTGTTCACGTGGAATCATCCGACCCGGCTACAAACAACAGGGGGACTGTGGCGGGACGCGTGTCAAGAAAATGAATGCAGGGTCGCCACAAGCGGAACTGGTTCGCCTTATTCGCCAAACAGCAACTCTCGGACAAGCCCAGTGATTTGGCTCCCCGCTGCGGAACTCCGGTCGATCCCGTCC
>NW_024012705.1:0-822 GCF_000499745.2 Eimeria mitis | reverse complement strand
ATGCTGATGCTGCTGCTGCTGCTGCTGCTGCAGCACCAACTGCTGCTGCTGCTGCTGCTGCTGCTGCTGCTGCATGCGATGCCCTAAGAGAGGCACCTGACCCTCGGCTTGGCTTCCTCTCTCAAGGTCTGCTGCTACCAGCAGGTGCTGCTGCTGCTGCTGCTGCTGCTGCTGCTGCTGCATCTGATCCTGTAGCTGCTGGTGCAGCTGCTGCTGCAACTCCTCCTGGAGCTGCTGGTGCAGCTGCTGCTGCAGCAGCTGCTGCTGCTGCTGCTGTTGCTGCTGCTGCTGCTCTCCATTGGGGGGCGCCTGCTGCTGCGGAACAGCTGCTGCCACCTGCTGCAGCTCATCCATCCCCTGCTGCTAGCTGACGAAGGAGCTGCTGCTGCTGTTGTTGCTGCTGCCTTTGCTGCAGCGCCTGCTGCTGCAGCTCTTGCTGCAGTGCTTGCTGCTGCAGTTGCTGCTGCAGTTGCTGCTGCTGCTGCTGCTGCTGCTACTGCTGCTGGTGCTTCGGCGATGCTTCTGCTGTTGGTGTGCTGAGGGCGTAGCCCCCCAACCGGGCTGGCTCCTCTTCTGCTTCTACTGCTGCTGCCGTTGCTGCTGCTGCTGCTGCTGCTGCTGCTGCTTGCGTCGCTGCTGCAGCAGCTGCAACACGGGGGGTGTACATACAGGCCGCCTCGCTATCCCTCTGTCCCGGCTGTTGTTGAGCCATAAACTGATAGCTGAATAGTTTTTGTTGCTGCAGCAGCAGCAGCAGCAGCAGAAAGTTCTCTGCTGCAGCAGCAGCAGCAGCAGCAGCAGCAGCAGGAGCAGCAGGAGCAG
>NW_024012704.1:0-822 GCF_000499745.2 Eimeria mitis | reverse complement strand
CGCCGAGGAGTCGTGCAGTTTGTGTGCGCACGTCTACGACCGTGCTGTTCCGAACTCTGCTTTGGCGCTGGGATCACGAGTTGTTATCGTCAGGGAACAACTCGCGATCGCAGACATGCACTTACCTAGAAGCGTACGTGCATGTCTGCAAATCAATGGAGTTGCCGTGCAGCAAGTTTTAAGAGTTTGGTTTGGCCTTGCAGTGCTCTTCGTTCTGTGTAGTGGACCAGAATGCTTTCTCATTACGGCGTGCACTTGCGTGACATATCCTGGGAGGCATGTGCTTATTCTTTGCGTACATTTGCTAAGCTGTTTGTCGGCAAGGGGTATGTGCAATTCATGGACGTGACATATTTTCGAGCGCACTCGGCAGCTCACGGCAAAGCGCTCATAGCACCCCACTGCAAACTGCAAGGGCGACGGGAGGCAAGCGGTCGGTCAGCATGCGCATGATGTTTCCTGCACGTCCTGAACATTTTTGACAGCCGTTAGGTTATCAACCCGGTGCGAGTCGGCGTGCGCTGCTCGTACATCAGCCTGCAGCTTTTCGCAGTTAGCATGACGCTTGTGGTTGGTTCAGTTGCGGTGGTCGACCTCAGCTGCAGCTGCCGCCAGGAGCGTACGCACTATTTGGCAAGGGGATGAGGGATATGCATGTGTAGTTGTTGTGGGGTTAGGGCGTCTGCGTTCGTTCATGTATTTGCGCCGCTGTGGACATACCTCTTCTGGCGTTGCGATGCCACGGTACTTTACCCAGGAAGTACGGGATTAGAAGGAAGTTCATTTGCTTGGCGCGGGTGTGGGCTCGTTTACGTTGTGGTT
>NW_024012703.1:0-822 GCF_000499745.2 Eimeria mitis | reverse complement strand
GGACAGCGGGACGGACGACTCGTCAAAGGCGGGGAGTGTCCTTTAGTTTTTGGCGTGCAGGTGCAGTCTGCACTGACAACTATTTTTCGTAGACGGTCTTTTACGTCAGCTTGATTAGAAGGAAGCCAGCAGTCAAACAACCAGCAACGCAAGTGCGTGGGTGAATTGGCACCTCCTCTGCTTGGTCCTCATCAAGAGGGAGACGCTGGAAATGGAGCACGTAACAGTCGATGTAGCGGTTTCTCATGAAGAGTTTATGATTTTCTGCTTCATTTAGGGGACAGTAGACTACTGTACATTCGTTTGGTTACATTTATCGTGGTGAGCAGTGCGCGGTGGCATTGGCGGCTGCGCCCCCCGGTGTGACGACAAAGAGTTCGGGAACATAAACCTCAATTTGAGGAGAACTGCTTTGCAAAGTGCAAAAATATTAGAATGTTGCTGAGAAACGCGTTTTTGTTTTGTTTTTCCACTCCAGCTCATACCTCAAGTTCCCCTTCGATAGCACTGACCGCCGACGAATTTGAATTCAAGGTGAGGTGGGGGGTCCGGGCATATATGAAACGCTTGCAATCCAATTCATATTCGACATCATGAAAGCTAATGACAACATTATTTAAAATAGCTATCACGGTTTTGCTTTCCTGGAGGAGTTCACAAGCGTGGTTGCAGCGACGGAGATCAAGGCAAGCCGCAGCCGACAAAGGCCGGCGGCGCTAGGTTGTACGTTGCAATTCCTTTTTTACCTCTCATTCTCTTGAGGAATAAACGCATCATATAAGTTGTTACCATTAACTTATTAAAATAATAATAATATTTGAG
>NW_024012702.1:0-822 GCF_000499745.2 Eimeria mitis | reverse complement strand
TCTATTTTCTAAGCGACGTTCCCTATACGTCACTGTGACTGATGAGCAATGTAGTGCCCATGCACTACACATCCCCACACAGTCGCAGTTGTAAGGTGAAACAGATGGATAGCATAAACACTGTCGCAGTACTTTACGTTTCATATCGCAATGTAGTTGTTTATCCTGAATTGCGCACAATTGGTGCGCCTACTTGCACGACCGTCCGAAGCGGTTGCGGGAATCGATTGCGGGGGACTGTCTGTGTAATGACCTCAGCGGGTCGAATTCTCTCAACCCCAGGCAGATTAGGCGACTCAACTCCGAGATTGTGCGTTGTCCGGAAACGTTAAGCCAAAACTTAGTTCGGGTCAAACGTATTTCAACGTCTTCCGTTGTCAAAGAACTGAAATTTTCCCCCCCGGACGCGCCCCTGGCCTCTGCAGGGCATCGTGGGGCGCCATACACGGGGTGCGGTCGATTCGCGCCGCACTGTGTCGGCCTCTGTTCCTGTCTGATATCGGCTACGATCCTTGTGTGCCGCGTCTACTATTTAAGTTAGACTCAATTAACTCCCTTTGATAGTTTCCGGCGTACTTAGTTCGTCCACGCTCTTTACTCCCTATAATTACCTATCGTTATTGATTGCAGCTACTTGTAGTGCTAGCGCACTACAACTTCCCCCCTCCTGTCGAAAATTTTAGTCCATGCGGCGTGGACGTCCCTGCGTTCCGCTTCCGCCCCGCACCGGTAGTGGCCCCTTTACTCCCATCATTGGTACAACGTGCCCGATCCAACGCCCGCATGATTACTTTGCGCACTATGATACTAGCGTCCCCTTCC
>NW_024012701.1:0-822 GCF_000499745.2 Eimeria mitis | reverse complement strand
GGGGGGGGGGGGGGGGGGGACAGCAGCTAGCTAGCTGCGTGTATACGCTGGCAGCTAGCTAGCTAGCTACTTGGGGGCACCGCTAGGAGACAGGCCTTCTACCCCGGTGCTGATGCCTCGCATTCAGAGGCAGCCATAGAAAGGAGACAGAAAGGAGACAGAAAGGAGACAGAAAGAAGATAGACAAGAGACAGACAAAATACAGAAAGGAGACAAACAGAAGGCACACGGGAGAGAGAAATGAGACAGGCAGGAGACAGAGAGGAGACAGAAAGGCGACAGAAAGGAGACAGAAAGGAGACAGACGAGGGGCAGTCCCCTGCTAGCTTTGACCCCTCTGTTAAGAGGGGGGCTGACCGGGCTCAGGTGTCTCCTTTTTCTCTGCGCTGTGCTAGCATGCATCTGTCTCCTCTCGCCCCAGCCCCAGCTAGCTGCGTTGCTGTGGAGACAGCTAGCTGTATTCCCCCTGAAGCTGCAGCTAGCTATCTCACGCAGATACAGCAGCTAGCTGCCTCAGCTAGCTCAGCTAGCTGCTGCAGCGCAGCTAGCTGGATCCCGCAGTGTGCAGCTAGCCAGCTCTCTAGTATGCATACTCAGCTGCATCTATGTAGGGCCTGCGTGGCTCCCCAAGGAGACAGCTAGCTGCCTTTTTCTGAGGTAGCTACGGCTAGCTGTCTCCTTAAGGAGACAGCTAGCTGCAGATAGCTGTTTCCTTATGCTAACAGCTAGCCGTAGCTAGTTGTATCCTCACGGAAACAGCTAGCTGTAGCTAGCTGTAGCTAGCTGTAGCTAGCTGTAGCTAGCTGTAGCTAGCTGTAGCTA
>NW_024012700.1:0-823 GCF_000499745.2 Eimeria mitis | reverse complement strand
ATATATATATATATATATATATATATATATATATATGTTTGTATGTATATATGTATATGTGGAGTTAAAAAAAGAAATAAAAGAACAAAACAAAACAAAGAAACGAACAATAGAAGCAAACAAATACACAGAAACAAACAAAAAAAGAAAAAACAAAGAAATACACAAAAACAAAAAAAACAAAACGGATACAAACAAATAAATAAAACAAACAAACAAAAGAAAACAAACGAACCACCAAAAACAAACAAACAAAGACACAAAACACCCAAACAAAAAGAAAAAAAAAAAAAGAAAACAAGTAAAAACAAACAAAACAAAAAAAACAAAACAAAGAAATACACAACAAGCAGGAGTATAAATGAAGCCTTTCTCTTTCTCTTACCGAGTTTAATATGTGTGGTTACATGAGTGCCAAAATCAGAGAAGAACTGCATCCATTTTCTAATTGAGGTGTCTGTACACCCGAGAGAAAGAGAATTTATTTTATATATTTCGGGTGTACAGGCAGCTCCTTCAGGTGTAGAAGGAAATTTAGAGGGGAGATTTTCTATGGCTTTTGTGAACGCATCTGTTGTTTTGCTGCAAAAAAATAAAAATATATTTATTTTATTTATTTTATTTTTTTGTTTTTTCTCTTTTCTCTTTATTTCTACTTATTATCGTATAGATAGAAGGTGCAACCACATATGAGCTGCATGTACACCTGAAAACATACTAAAAAAAAAAAAAAGAACGACGAGAAAAACAAGAAAAATATCCAGAAAAAAAAGAAAAACAAGCAGAAAAAAAATAAAAACATCAATAAAATGAAAAAAAAAAA
>NW_024012698.1:0-823 GCF_000499745.2 Eimeria mitis | reverse complement strand
GCTCAAGGCTGCTGTCCCCGTCCTCCTCGGCATCGCCACGGGACATATCTTCTATCTCCTCAAAAAGGTATACGGTTTAGGGTTTAGGGTTTAGGGTTTAGGGGCGAGGGTTTAGGGTTTAGGGTTTAGGGGCGAGGGTTTAGGGTTTAGGGGTTCAGGGGCGAGGGTTTAGGGTTTAGGGTTTCAGGGGCGAGGGTTTAGGGTGTAGGGTTTAGGGTGTAGGGTTTAGGGTTTCAGGGGCGAGGGTTTAGGGTTTAGGGTTAGGGTTTAGGGCTTAGGGTTTAGGGTTTAGGGTTTGTGGTGTATGTACAGGTGGTGCCGGAGAAGACAGGGATTCAGGCTATCCCCTTCCCCTCCTTGACCTATCGTTTGCTGCTGCAGCACAAAGCGCGTGCTGCTGCTGCTGCTGCTGGTGCTCCTGCTGCTGCTGCTGCTCCTTCCTTCAGCAGCAAACACCTCTAACAAAGTCGCCGCCTTGCAGCAGCAGCAGAAGCAGCAGCAGCAGCAGAAGCAGCAGCAGCAGCAGCAGAAGCAGCAGCAGCAGCAGCAGAAGCAGCAGCAGCAAGAGCAGCAGCAGCGAAAGCAGCAGCAGCAGCAGCTGCTGCAGCAGCACAGAGTCTGTGTTGCAGCAGTGTTCACTGCAGCAGCTAGCTAGCCACAGCTAGCTGTAGCTAGCTACAGTACCTCAATCTGAGGAGACACCTCAGCTGCATTTGTCTCCTTTTAGTTTTGTTTTGTTTTGTTTTGTTTTTGTTGTTAGTATATATATATATATATATATATATATATATATATATATATATATATATATATATATATATAT
>NW_024012697.1:0-824 GCF_000499745.2 Eimeria mitis | reverse complement strand
CGGCGAAGCGGAGGTGTTTGTCAGCTGCACACAAACCCTAAACCCTAAACCCTAAACCCTAAACCCTAGACGCTACTCCCTAAACCCTAATTTATATTTGCGAGAAGTTAGAAGAGGTTAACACCTGCATGAGATATTTGTGGTTAGGGTTTAGGGTTTACTCTCAAGCCGATCAATACACTCCCTCTTTATAGAATTAGGGTTTAGGGTTTAGGGTTTAGGGTTTAGGGTTTACATATTGGACTTACACTTATGAGTAAGCGGTCCCTCTTGGGGATCGTTGGGATCGCCTTTTGCTGCCGCACCCGCCGCAGCAGGAGTTGCTGCTGCTGTTCCTGCTGCTGCTGCTGCTGCTGCAGCAGCAGCAGCAGGCTCAGCAGCAGGCTCTGCGTCTGCTGTTGGTGAGTAGTCGCCAGCTAGCTGCGCCATCTGCTGCTCCCGCGTCAGCTCTATTGCTTTGCCTAGCTGCAGCAGCGAGTCTATGCTGCTGTTGAGGGCCTGAGACTCCTCGCTGCTGCTGCTGCTGCTGCTGCTGCTGTTGCTGTTGTTGCTGCTGTTGCTGCTCATAGTTGCTGCTGCTGCAGGCTCGCACAAGGCAGGCGCTGATACGCCCAGCGGGGGCTTTGCTGGTGCTGCTGCTGCTGCTGCTGCTGCTGCACTGGGGACGTCTTCGCTGCGCTGCTCCTCCTGCTTCTGCTGCTGCTGCTTCTGCTGCTGCTGTTGCTGCTGCTGCTGCTGTTGTTGCTGCTGTTGCTGTTGCTGTTGCTGCTGCCGCTGCCGGCGCTGCTCCGCCTCAGATCCTGCTAGCAGCAAACCTTCTAACA
>NW_024012696.1:0-824 GCF_000499745.2 Eimeria mitis | reverse complement strand
CTCTACTCCGCCTTCCAATTCTTCATGCCTCTTTAAGTAGCGCCGAACGTCCGCGAACGGTTTGCCGCATCATGGTAGACGAAATTTGGAGAGAAAGACTTTGACGCAAATACCTTGTTCACACCCCACGTACTGCCCAGCATCGCCACTTAATGCCCGTGTCGTAATCCACACATTCAGAGCAAGTGTGTTGCACCGGCTGCCACGAGCCCGCTGATGTCGTGCTTGGACTACGTAACTAGCAGAAGTCCCAGCGCACCGGAGGGTCAGAAAGGAGAGGGTATTTCACCTTATCATCTCTGACCCTCCGGCGTCTCACACTGCTACGCGCAATACTACGACGGAGGTAGATAAGGTTAGGCTGCAATTTAGCTGCCTGCGTCACTTCTGCACTATGCCTAGCACCCTGCATTCAACGCCAGTCACGTGGTACGTTAGACCTCGCTGCCCCTGTCCCCAGACAAACCCTGCCAAGGCTTATCCCCATGGCGCTTGCAGCTTGTATATGACCAGTATTGTGCTGTACTTTCTGGAAAAGCGGGAATGGGTACAGATCGCTTTCCCGTCGCTGACGAGTGCACATGTACAAAGCACCGAGACAAGCTCAATGGAACTAGGCAAGTAGTGCCCCGCACAAAGCCAGGGCCCAATGCGTCTTTCCTCGCCCTCTCCACGTACAGGTCCGCCTCTTTACATACCAAGCCAACCCCAGCTGAGAGCCCGAACTACGGTCAACTCAGCCGTTCCGATGCCACGTTGCGCTCAACGTAGCCATTCCGTAGCCACCCGACGAAGGCACGTGCCCTCCTCTGCCCATTAGAAAA
>NW_024012695.1:0-824 GCF_000499745.2 Eimeria mitis | reverse complement strand
CTGCAGTTTGGGCTGAACTGCAGCGCTGTGTTCAAGTCAATTGCTGTCTTCGAAATTTCGCCGCTAGCGTTCCCTACATGAACGGCATACATGCATGTGGATGGCGCTGTGGAGTTCCTGCTCCTTCACTTGCTTTACACGTTTGCTTTGGACTGGCGCTTCCGGCTTGCAACCTGTGGAACCGCCACACCATGACTTTTTTCCGAGACAGTGTACACTTTACCTGTGCTACAGAGAGTGCGTAACGAGTGACGCGCATTACTGCATTTGGTGTTGGTTCGTTATGATGGACTGTGTGCTACTGCGTGTTCAGCTCCGCGCAGATAAAGGGGGCGAGAGCAGTGTAGGCATCAAACCCTAATCCACCTGGATGCCTGCCGTGCTGCATATACCGCCGTAGAGTCGCATGGCGTAGTCTCTGCTAAAGCATGAACTTTCGCTTCTTGAGATGCAGCCCCTTCACGTGATCGAATTCTACCACGACCACCTTAACTCACGTTGGTGCCGTATGTTCTTATGAGGTATTTTTTCTGTGGTTTGGGAACTGTGATGTAGTATCTGACAAAACACATAATTTGAGCGTTGGCCTTCCACAGTGGGTCCCTTACTAGCGGCAAATGTCTCTGGCTGTGCATTTGCGTTTCTACATAGCGCATACATCTTATTTGTAGTGAATAGAACCGCCCGCTGCTCCAACTGAATCAACGGCCAGACATGCATTCTGCAAATTCAGGCGACTTGACAGCCTGCAAATGCTTCTTTGCATGCAGGTGCCTCTGCCTATGGCAGGATTTTCAGGAACGCTTCGTCTTTGCAGTGCTTCT
>NW_024012694.1:0-824 GCF_000499745.2 Eimeria mitis | reverse complement strand
TCCTGTCCTCAGACGTCCTTGCCGCTGAGCTCACAGCCTGGGTGTTTTGGCGAGGAGGCTGCCTGAAACGGGGGGTTGCAACGCACGGCGCTGCTGCTAGTGATACATGCCAGCTTCACGCGTGCACACAAAGAAGCTTCAGCAAATCTCTCTTTGCTGCATGGTTTACCTCTCAATACACTTACAGAACGTTTGTATTTGCTTGCCTGCAACCTACCAAGGCCAAGTGACGGCTCCTGTGCTAACCGCAGGCAGACAGTAATCCCCTGCGGAACAACAGGGAAGGGAACGACTAGAGAGTGCCTCTCCCCAGCGATCGCTCGTGTAAGGCGTATGCACTCCTGCATATCGAATGACCTGATCGAAAGTAGAGAAACGGAACTTAACGAAATGGTGAACGGTGATACACGAAAACGAATCCACGCAGTGAAGTGAAGTCTATGAAAATACGAGAATAATATTCTGGAGCAGAGATCGGTGGTTTCCCTTCTGTACCGCCGGCTTAGTCTCTATGTTGCACTGCCTTTGGCCGCCGCAGCGACTCGGCTGCGGCTTTGCCCAGGAAGGCCTCCTGTAGGTTGCATACGGCTGTATGAGCAGTTGTGTGAATATTCCCAACGAGAAGCTTATACGTGATATAGGCGTGTTTCTAATGGAAGATTGCGGCTTATAATCTAAGAAGACAAATGAAAATACTAGCTGTTACACTAAAACTTTTCTATTGTACTGCGCCCGCACTACACAGAGCTGCCTTTGTAACGCTGGATCTCTGGCCTTGACCTGACCAGAGACGAGCCGCAATGAAGGCAAAGACTTAAAGTAAG
>NW_024012693.1:0-825 GCF_000499745.2 Eimeria mitis | reverse complement strand
TATATATATATGTGTGTGTATATATGCTACTGGATCTTCGTATGCTTGTGTGTCTGATGCAATTAAGCTAGCGACCAGACATTCTATTAAATTAGCTGACTTGAAGGAAATAATATCCTCATTTTAATCGGGGTAAACTACTCACACTTTCTTTTGTTTTTATTTTTGTTTCTATGCTCGTCAGGAGTTCATGCAAGTCCTACCACGAGCCCCGCGACCGAGCAGCCACCGCCGCAGCAATCTGCTGCTTCGCCGCCACAGAAGCAAATCCGCAGCAGCGCGACTGGCCAGCCTTCAAAACTTGCAGCAGCAAACTGCTGAGTACTAGGAGCAGCAGCAGCAGCAGCTGCAGCAGCAGCTGCAGCGCCAGTGGCAGCAGCAGCAGCAGCAGCAGCGGTAGCAGCGATAGGAATGTATGGCCGGCTCTGTGAGCCCGCCGGCGGCGACTGTCAGCAGTAGCAGCAGCAGCAGCACGGGCTGCTGATGCTGCTGCTGCTGCTGCTGCTGTAACTCAGCAATCAGCGTCAGCGCGTCTAAGCTGAGCTCTGCTTCGGGCGACATTCTGTCTCCCATCGCCGTGTTGCTGCGCTTTTGCTTTGTTTCATATATACATAAATACATCAGCAGATAAACAAATAGTGCAAAGATAAATACATTTCATTTCTTGTACATCCATCGTATTTGTTACACTTATATATTCTCCAAATAAATAAATATAAATATACACTTATGTATAAATATATATGTACATTTATATATATTTATATTTATATATACATTTATATATATATATATATATATATATATATATATATATATATATAA
>NW_024012692.1:0-825 GCF_000499745.2 Eimeria mitis | reverse complement strand
CCCTCTGCGCCGCCCCATTCGTAGGATGCCAGCCCACAGCCCCATCAGCGCCGCTCGGGCAAGATATTTGTTCCACGAGGCAAACCCAGTGAACCTTAGACGATCGACAAACAACGTTAAAACAGAATCTCTTGATTATTATTCCTGCTGCAGCAAGTCGCTATTGCTGTACCCTACGTCTCCCGGATGCTGTCCTACGTCGGAGGCCAGATTGACCGCAACACCCCCAACGGGTTCCGTCGCCCAAGCTCTTAGTTTCTTCCCATTAGTTCAAATCTGGAAGAAGGCATAAAAATGAGCACCTAGGAGTATTGCATGCAGCCGCCAGAGGCGTTGCGGGCTGTTGCTTAACGTGTGCCATTCCGCAGCCGGCTGCTCATGTGCAGCTCTAGCAGATTCTCCAGAACGCTTCTCCGTGTGGGACGTTAGTTGGAGCTGGCTACGGAATGAACGCCAAGTGGATGAAACCTGAGTCGGCAACGCAAGCGTAGGAATATCGGCCAACGCGACTATTAACCTCAAGGCGTCTGTTTGCAACAGCTGAACTGTCTGCGAGCCGAAAAGCCCTGCTAATGCCTGCCACGGTTTATTTTAGCGGATTTTCTTCTGTGTACTGTGGCTATTGAGGAGGGTCTTCCTTGCTCGTATGCCACTTTTGTGCTTCGCTAGTGGGCAGTTAGTATAACTGGCCGAATTTTTTTTGTGCCGTTTAGTTGGAGCGTCAATGGCGTCTCTGCTTCCGCTTTCACGCCCATCCCTTCCTGAGGATAAGCTTCTGAAGCCCGGTTCAGAACGGCTCCACCCTCCTGCAGATGCGGCCTGGGG
>NW_024012691.1:0-825 GCF_000499745.2 Eimeria mitis | reverse complement strand
GCCAATACCTCTTCTCCTGTGCTTCCGCTCCAGGAGAGAGGTCCCGCCAACGCTTCCTGCACTCATGCCTCCAACGAAAGACTCTGCTGTCCGGCTGCTAGAAGCGATGAACGCCCTGAACAAAAGCGCAAACCACTCTTTCGTCTTAAGCTCCCCGTTGGTCCCGACCTATCTCAACTCGCCGTCCCAGCAACCATCGACACGCCTACAGCCCTTCGCGAGAGAGAAGCTGCTTCCAACTTGGTTGCGGTCTCTCCGCAGCAGCAGCAGACACACAGCCCCAAAAGCCAAACTGCACAGGAGGATCACACAGCCCATGAGAAGTGCCACTTATAGCCAGCAAGCATCCTTCTGCAGACCGTTCCCGGACAGAAGAGAGGCGGCTGTCGCGTTATGCCACATCTTGCATATCGCTGAACCCCGAACAGTTCCCTTTCTTGAGTATGCTTGGCAAAACTCCTTTGGGCATTAGTTTTGGGTGCTTGCATCGTGTTCGGAGGTGATAGTTCTATGACAGCGGAAGAGTTTCGTCCCTTGCAACTCAGCAAGAGGCCAGAGGAGTATGTCTAGTATCCACGCACAAGGGTAGACGATGTTTCTGCACAGGGACTCACTTAGGATAGACGACGACAACGGCAGCTCGCTACGTCTCTGAGGCCTCCTTCGGGACAGCTAAGACGGTCCACTGGCAAACTGTTTCTTTCCCGAAGGCGGTGACAACGGGGATATGTATGCAGACAAGGGCAGGCACTTTATATTGAGAGAGCAGTTCTTCAGCCATTCGGTCTCTTCCCAGATGAGGGGCCCCACGGAGAAAGGAAGATC
>NW_024012688.1:0-826 GCF_000499745.2 Eimeria mitis | reverse complement strand
CGCGCAAAAGCATTTCCAGGTAAGTCTCCCCCATACTGTGACAGCTGACGCGCGCCCACAAACTGCAGAACACCACGATGCCGACACATGCAACGCAGCTAGCTCGTCGCGAAATACTCCGTATAGCCCTAGAAGCGAAAGAAACAGGCTTCAGGAATGGATACCAAGAGAAGCCCCTAAAAAATCCCAACTGTGCATCTGGATCCGTGAGGTGTCCGCGCGAATCGCTGATTGTTGGGAGACCGACGAGAATCGGAAAAATTCGAAGGATGCACGATGCATCAAGCACGTGGACCAACGTGACCAGCAGCACGTTCGCCTCTGTAGTTGTGTACAGGTGACCTGAATACCATGCCGCTCGAGAGCTAACACGAATGGACTACTCAGGCATTCAAAAGCTACCCCTTTTGGAAACACAAAGCACGTAAACTAATAGAGCCGAACAAGGAGATAGTGCCTGACCCAGGGATTCCGCAGCCAACAGCCGCACAATAGGAGCCTACATTTGTCCAAGTGCCACGCGTTCGTTGCACAACCGTTAGTTGCCTACCGTTCAGCATTCCAGTTCTACAACAACTTTCCTAGATAACGGGGCTGGCCGTCAACAAGACTAATCGTTTGAAGCAAATTGCGCGTAGTTGGTGATACCTCTTACCGTGTATTGAGCTGCGCATACACGATCGCACCAACTTACTGAGACGAGAGCTTTGGTGGTGTCAGAACCGGATGCAAAACGCATACGGCAGTGCCGAAGCACCTTCATCCAGTAGGTACCAAAGGAGAGCATGGTTGATTCTTAAAGTGCTCTTTCACCACCTGCGCGAAC
>NW_024012687.1:0-826 GCF_000499745.2 Eimeria mitis | reverse complement strand
CTGTTTGGTGTGATACAACCATACTCTGGTTTCGATTACGCCACCGAACATATATTGACGAGCCGCGCTCGTCTACCCTACTGGCACTTCACAAGCGCGTGTACTCACGGAATAAGCAAGAAAAAGCAACCCCATGTCACTGCGCAGAATATCCGCATTCTCGCTTGGCAAAACAACACTCGATCACAGCTCTAGAGATGGCGTCGCCACACTAAACGCGTGGACGCATGCCTGCTAAATACATAAACGCACAATGTTCTCACATCAAGCTTCCCTGACGCGCCTCCAAATACTCCGTACCTTCGCATTTAGTCGCAAGGCCGGTGGTAAACCACAAACACCATAGCCCCTGTAAGCATAATACCAACTGCAGGACAATGCAGCGGACTGCATATGCCGTCCCTACCGAATTGCCACTGCTGAGGTGGAAATGTGAACCTAGGATTTCCAGGAGGTATGTAAAGCATGACGTGAGAGAAGAACTAGTGTCCGCTGCGCGTTTGCCCCTGCCTACTCTGGTGCAGTGTGAGTGTGATGTGTCCTTGACGAGCTACGCCAAAGCCGGACGGAATTGAGTGGCACTCATGAACCCACCTGCACCCAACACCGAAGCGCGTGAACAGTCTTGCCGAGTTAAAGAGACCAGCGTGCGCTACAGGTTCAACACTCATACCTCGACCACATACACAAATATTCGCGCGAAATATATGATCCTCACGGATTGGCCAGCTGCCATGACACACGGAAAAAAAAGTGTATATCGTACACGCTGCCAGTCGAGATGGACATGATTGTTTGAGTAACTCGAGTGTTTTACAGGATAGAT
>NW_024012686.1:0-826 GCF_000499745.2 Eimeria mitis | reverse complement strand
ACTGGCAAACAACGTTAGGCGCAACACCGCTTTGCTGGCGAGGGAGGGGTGCACACAGCAAGCCGGCAGGATATGTAATACATCAGGCGGTAGGATTGGATTCTCAATGCGAGAAGGAACTGTACTTCAAGGATGAACAAGTAGTTGGAGGCTGCAAGATGTTTTCCATTCAATGCTGGAACCGATTGGGATTGAAAACTTTCATGCACCTGAACCGTGGGCTAGATCGCCTTCAAGTGCACTGCAGGTGCATTCTCCCGTTACAAATACTCCTTTGTATCTGTCCCTGCACCATAGTTGAACACGAGCAACGGAAGCGTTCTACGTCTTGCATCCCAGCGAAAGGAAGCCACACGGAACGCCATAAAACAGGAAGTAGGCTTGACGCCTAGGCCCTGAACGGAGGCAGGGCATCCCAGATGGCTGGGAAAGGAGCAACCGTCATTGGATGTGCAGCAGTATGGGAACATCCTTGGCGCGCCCTTGCAGGTGCAAAATGGGACAGCGACGTAGGTACTACACCTCTCACACACACTTTACGCTTCGATTAGTCGCTCAGGATTACATCTGCGACTCGTCACCAGAATCCTAAATGAACCGCAAAGGCATGGTCGACGGCGAAAGGTTCAGAAAAACGCTGCGGCGTTACAAACGGCATTTACACAGACGGTAGGCTTCGTCACCAGGCGTGTTAGGTACTCAGCGCGTTGGATTTGATCAGTTATATATGGGAAGATAGTAGGGTGACTGTATTCGTGGAGTGCTCCGCACGTAAAAGAGGCTACACCGTTCATTGCTTCCGGTCAGTGCTAGCTCTTTGCTGCTG
>NW_024012685.1:0-826 GCF_000499745.2 Eimeria mitis | reverse complement strand
GCTCCCCCCTCGGGGAGGCCATCGTCCAGGGGGGGGGCCATCCTCAGCAGCAAAACAAATAAATATAATACACCCTCTACACAGACTAGATATCTTGCTTTCTACTGCTGCTGCTGCTGCTGCTGCTGATGCTGCTGCTGCTGCTTTTTTTGCTTGTTGATACTGTTCGTCGTGCTGTTGCTGCTGCTGCTGATGATGATGGTGATGCAGATGCTGCAACGTCAGATGCAGTTCTACACCCAGATGCTCCAGCTTTCCTGCTGTTGCTGCTGTTGCTGCTGTTGCTGCTGTTGCTGCTGTTGCTGCTGCTACTGTTGCTGCAAGAAGTAGAGTTGGTGTACTAGGCTACAAACCATGCAGCTGTTTCGCTGCGTTTCTCTACGTGTTGCTTATATCTGCTGCTGCTGCTGCTGCTGCTGCTGCTGCTGCTGCTGCTGTAGGGAGAAGAGTTGCAGAGGACTCCTACGGGGCCACCCTGCCGCACAGTCGGGGCGAGCGAGAGGCAGCAGCGGGAGAACTCAACAGCCAACCCTCTCCTTTCAAGGACGAGAGAAAGAGAGAGAAATGAAGCAACAGGAGAATACAATGCTAGTATGCTGCAGCTCACAGTTGAGCTGCGAGCGAAGAAAGAAAGAGAGAAAGCAGACAGAGATGCAAACCGCTGCGAGAAGGAAACGGCTGAGGAGAAGATGCAGCAGAAGAAGGAGAAACCCAAGAGAAGTAGCGAGCTGTTGTTGCAGCAGTTGTTGCTGCTGTTGCTGCTGCTGCTGCCTTCTTAACTTAACCCCACCTCGGCGGCGAAAGACTAGACGAGGGCTGCTGCTGC
>NW_024012684.1:0-826 GCF_000499745.2 Eimeria mitis | reverse complement strand
CGCGTCTAGCGGTTTCGGGGTGACGGTGCGATGCGTTCCCCGTCACGGATATATACAGCTTTTGAAGAACAGTAGCCGAACTGCTCGTAATTTCGATGCGCAGTGATTGCCGTTTGCTCGGGGACATTCTGAAGTGTGATGCAGGCATGCCGAATTGCGCGTTGCTGAACAGGACGTACGTTTGTTGTATTGAAAGTGCTGTGGGGTCTTGCAAATGTTACTAGACTGCAGTGTAGACGGCGACCGGGAAGCGCCCGAACCTGATTCGTGCTGCCGACGACGTTGTATGCCTGCGGCGTTTGGCGTTTGACGCCTGGTAAAGCAATGAGTGTAAACCCATGGAGCCTTGACGGAGGGGCGGCACATGGAGCGGGGGCAGCGGAGGCGTCTGCGGGTTTTTCGGTGCGCGTATCCAAACTATTTTGAGGGCATAGGTGGAGCCGGCATTACCGCTCGTGATTTGGAAACAAGAGTCACGAGCGTCGCATGAGTGCGCCCTTAGCTGTGGAAAACATATTGAAGCAAGTACAATCGGCCGCGTTCTCTGTGATGGAGGTCACCTTGCCGGTGACGGGAAAGGAGCGTTTTAGTTGGCTGAGTTTGCAGGTTCCTGTGAAAGCGCCATTCAGTAAGCTGTCTCTGTTGATCCGTATGTCTCGCTTCTCTCAACAGCGTGCTTGTCGCGCTTTTGCTGGGTCTTCAGTGTCCAGCGGGAAACTGTCGAGTATTCTGCTTGTGCGTGAGGATTTCTGTACGTCGGCTAATGTTTTTGGTTCTGCTATTATGCCGGAAAGCACATGGCTTGAGACAGCCCGTTGCGGCAACA
>NW_024012683.1:0-826 GCF_000499745.2 Eimeria mitis | reverse complement strand
TTCTTGCACTTGGGTGCTTTCAGAACACTTCACCATTTCGCCGCGCCACAAAAATCAATCAATGCCTTGCCGCAGAAGCCATGGCTGCTGCAACTGTAGCGATCAATAGAATGTGTCCCTGCATGCAGCAGACTGTGCACCTTCCAGAATTAGCAAATAGTGGCTATTCCTATTGTTACATGGCTACGAACAGCTCTTGCACGCCCCTCAGTGCACTCAGACGCCATGGGTTTTGTGTCTTCACGTGCATGAGAGCATAATGAGAGTTGCTGTTGAGATGCAGCAATCGTGCTGTTCTCAGTGCTTGCAACCGACCAACACTGCGACAAATCTCAACAGCTCTGCTCTGCTAGGAACTGTATGGCAGGGATATTAAAAGACTCTTTAAATGAAATATGCAGAAGAGCAAACGGGTCAACTGGTGGAAAATATATAAGGAGGTGGAAAAAAGATAGGCAAGGAAAACAGAAAACAGCAGCATAGACAAGCGCAGAAATACGAATACAACTCATATAGGTCGAGATACCGGCAGGCCATAATCCGTCAACCGTAGACCCTAAACAAGGACGCTGAGTCCTCCCCGCTCATCGTTTGAAGTAGCAATAGGGTGTAGGGTTTTGTAGGCGCCTACATCCTAAGCCCTAAATTGTACGTCTCACATGTCAAGCACACGCTTTAAACCCACCGTGCCTCAAAGCAGACTACAAGCGTTTGATTCACACTAAATTGTAAGCTTCAAACTCAAGAAAACTCTTATCCCTACACCGTGGCGCTTGAGCCCAACTTGCTTGGAGAGGCAGACGTGACTCTGGAAGGGCCCTTCTGC
>NW_024012681.1:0-826 GCF_000499745.2 Eimeria mitis | reverse complement strand
ATGCAGGGCCTGACAGCTGAGGAGGCACACAGCGTTGTTGTCATTACGTGCCTCGCACTGCACACAAGCTCTGCTCTTGGAAATGCAACAAAGTGAAGCGCACAGCAACAAGTTCTTAGGCGTTTCAAAATATACAGAATCAGCTTCTTAGGATATCTGCGACGTGTAGAGCGCACGCCATGTACGCTGCAGACGCACTGGTATCTCGAGACACGTGAGCCACATCAACACACCGATGCACCATAGAGAAAGCACTGCCGAGCTACCGCTACCAATCCCGCTCCAACGCAGGAACGTAACTTCGAGTATATGCACGAATGCGAGTAAACAGCAAGCATCATGCAGCATTTGTGGAGACACGGCTGAAGGTCGAATCAATGTTACGACGCCACTTGACCGAAGGGATTGTAACATGAACGCCGCACGCAAACCAAGTCACAATCCTAATTCTAAACGTCCAGTTGTGTTCATAAGCATGTTAGCAGCGTGGCTTCAGAAAACAAAGGCGCCTTCTTTGAATTGACGAGCGGCACCTCACCTCCTGAAACAGGAGCACAGCAATGGCTTGTCTGTACAAGTCTCTAAAGTTCCGCACCGACCATATCAGCGGCCTGCTGTATAGTAGTGCATGTCTCACTGTTTGGGTTTACATTCTACCGCACGTGATTGGCGACGTGAATATACTTGCAGCTATTACTGACGCTAGTAGTAGACCCTTCCGCGTTGTGGACCGATTCCAGTGTTTGTGGTAGTTCAACCTCTGCATGAAGGGCGTGCAGAGCCGCGTGGCCCAGTCTTTACTCTTTCTCTGCATCATATTCAAACG
>NW_024012679.1:0-827 GCF_000499745.2 Eimeria mitis | reverse complement strand
TATATATATATATATCTTTTGGGGTGTATATACACCTAAGAGGCACCCCTATGCAAGACTACATGCTCGCCGCAGCAGCAGCAGCAACAGCAGCAGCAGCAGCAGCAGCAGCAGGTACAGCAGCAACAGCAGCAGCAGCAGCAGCAGCATTCGTTTGCTGCCTCGCGTTGCTGCTTTTTTATTTTATGTGGGGGCTCAGTGGCCCCCTGTGTTTTACTAATATATCACAGCAGCAGCAGCTGCAGCAACAGCAGCAACTGCTGCAGCAACTGCAGCAGAAAGAGCAGCAAGAGGCCATGAGGCCCTACTGCTAGTATCTTATCTCCTCATAGTAAACCAAAAAAAAATAAAAAAATAAAATAAATAAATAAATATATAAATATATTAATAAATAGATAAACAGATAAATAAATAAATAAATAAATAAA
Organism: Eimeria mitis; assembly: GCF_000499745.2. Taxonomy (NCBI): domain Eukaryota; phylum Apicomplexa; class Conoidasida; order Eucoccidiorida; family Eimeriidae; genus Eimeria; species Eimeria mitis. The sequence goes on along the minus strand of NW_024012679.1, from coordinate 399 downwards.
TAAATAAATAAATAAATAAATAAATAAAGAGAAACGAATAAATATATGACGCACAAACAGAGAAACAAAAAGCAAACAAATAACAAACGAAATACAAACAAACACACAAATAAATAAACAAAATAAATAAACAAACAAACAAACAAATAAATAAATAAAACAAATAAATAAATAAATAAATAAATAAACATAAATAAATAAATAAACAAATAAATAAATAAATAAATAAATAAATAAATATAGAAAGGTCTCCTGGCCTGTCTTTGTTTCTTTATCGAAGGCGGCATTCTTAATCTTACCTCTTCCTGCATTTGTTTACTATTTAATTATAATAATAAATAAATAAATAAATAAATAAATGTATATATATATATATATATATATATATATATATATATA
>NW_024012678.1:0-828 GCF_000499745.2 Eimeria mitis | reverse complement strand
GGCGGCGTTCGCTGTTGAGCATTTCTTTCACAGTGTTGAGATGCCAAATCCAGGTAGGAAGTTTTGCTGCCACGCTTAGGAGCGTTCGGCTGCACGTGGCAAGGTCGGCTAGACAGGTTGGCTCGGAATGTCGATTGAATTGACTGCTCTGTGAGGCTAGGTAACTCAAGCGCCGCGATTACGACCCGTTCAGGCCCTAATTCCGCACGAATTTTGCACATAGCGAGTTTTGTTGGGACGTGTATCGTTTTTGCCGCAGAGCGTGAGCGGATCGTTAATATCATGGGTTTTAAACAGGTTTATGCGGCACGGATGTGGCATGCGCAACAGTCCCCTCCACACTCCAAGGTGTTCATTCCACAAACTTCACGCTGCCACAGCGTGTACGTTAGTGTCTCGGGACAGCTGTGCTGTCGCTGTCAGAAATCCACCCGCGTGTTGGCTTCATACGGCTTGAGTGTCGGGAGTAGTTTGGCAGCTGCTCCTGCAAACCTGAACGCAGCTGAAATCGGATGCAGTGCTCTCTATGGCTTCTCGCAGCGTCTTTCTGCACCCGCGCGCCAATTTTCTATATTACGTCACACAGGGACATGTGCGGTACTGTTCTAAACGTTTATGGGGACACTTACAGTGTACCATGACACGATGCTTGGCTTGGCATAACGAAGATTGTGAGCATCGTTTGCTCGAGGGCTCTACAGCGCATGTGCGTGGTGGATGCAATATCAACGAAATATCGCATGCCCTGCAGTTAACCGGTTCGCACACATATATAAGTGGGAAGAACCATGGTTTCTGCATTTGTGGCAGTGTGTGTCGCTCGCTAAC
>NW_024012676.1:0-829 GCF_000499745.2 Eimeria mitis | reverse complement strand
AAACCGGCGTCCTGGGGCAGCGGCTTCTGCCGTCAGAGCGGTCCTCTTGCAATAAACACCACGTAACGAACTGAAGGAAAAGGGGGAAATATATCTTATTCATATACTAATTTTCATTCCCTTTTTTACAATTTAATGTTATTTCAGTTAATTTCTCTTGGTTGGGGCAGCACAAAGGTTGAGTAATCCTTTTATACTCGGTGGCGTGCGTGCCGCGATATGCGGGCGATGGATCGCTTAGGTTCTGGCATTGTTCTTACTTGCCGATAGAGTTGATAGCATTTGCATATTTATGTATTTAATATATTTAGTAAACCAGATATATTTAACAATGAGGCTCTTAACCGAGGTACTCGGTCATGAAAACACAATTGCTTGGATGTAGCCTGGTAGGTGGCAGTGCCACTGACGTTCTTAGTAACTGCTCTATAGAAAATATGCACAGCTACACATGTATAAGTTGCATATATATGTGAGTATAAAGGTAAAGAGGTATATAATAATGCATACATATAGCTTATATATATGCGTACATGCACGCATGTGCGTACACTATGATGTATACAAATTCAATGTGAACATCTGTTGCTGTGCAACAGCGTCTTCTTCCTGCTGCTCCACCTAATCCTGTCCCTACAACCTCACCCACAGAACTACTGCCACCCTACTAAACCCTAAACAGCACTAGCGCGCACAAAAACACGCTAGCAAGTAGTAAAACTAGCCCCATATCCCTTGTAAGAAGCTAAAAAACCTCAAGCCTAAACTCTAGATTCAAGTAATCCCTGATAAAGTACAACACGCAATACAAAAAACGTCCAATGGACTA
>NW_024012674.1:0-829 GCF_000499745.2 Eimeria mitis | reverse complement strand
TGCCCCGTCTGTTAACCTCAGATCTACACGCCTCGCACAGGTCTGTGCTCCACTCTTTGGCTCATAGCATCCTTCGGAAAAGTGCGCAGAACGTTACCGCGGTTTCAGGCTCCACTGAGAGAGAGTGCATTAAACTACAGTGTATTGAACGCAGGAAAACCACGAAAGGCTCTAACTCGTATGGGGCTGACATTGGCCAGCTTACCCGTCTCCTCAGTGGCGCAATCTCTGAGGCTACGCTCTGAGGACGGCACGCAGAAGACAAGAACCGGCAAAACTACCGGCGTAAAATGCCCTCTTAGTTCCAAAACGGGGCACATTAATATCTTGAGGGGCTTTTACGCCGGAGCAGTTCACCACAACATAATCCTAGGCATGCCGTGGGTGACCCACTGGGAGGCTCAAGTGTGTTCCCGTGATGACTCCATAGAGGAGTCTCCGCCAGGACGCGATGAGAGTGTACCCCTTTCAGCGCTCCCAACTGCATATGAATCTTCTATGGCCAGAAGAGTGGATACTCTGACCCTAGCAGTCTCCCATGCAGAGCAGAGGCACTAAAGGGAACGGCGGAGACATGCATGCACTCCGTCGTGACGGTCTGGTAAAGACCGCAGTCTTGGGGGAGTCGATCCAGTTAACACCCGAAGAACAGTAGAAATGGACAAAATTGAAGGAAGAGTTTTCAGATGTACTCGGTAATAGGGAGCTACCAGCGGGCAGGCAACCCGCTAGACACCCAATGCACCGCATAGAACTCAATCCTGGCGCAGCCGCAAGCGCAAGCTTCTTTCCAAGGTACCGGCGCCCCCACATCTTGAAGAGAAAATAG
>NW_024012673.1:0-829 GCF_000499745.2 Eimeria mitis | reverse complement strand
GGCGTTGCAGCGTATGCACTTCGCCAGGTTTGGCGTTCCCGGCATATCGCCAGGCGGTTTAGGCGCTGGATGTCCAGGATGTTGGGTTCGTGGAGGAGGTGCGAGGTGTTCCTGCAGAAGTACTGGATAGAGCGTGTGGGCAGCGTGGCGTCGGTCGAAGGGCTTCTGCATGCGTGTGCGTGCGGGCTACGGGGCATGAAGTGGCACGTAAGTAGCGCGTTGTTGCTCGGGAAGTAGAGAAGCAAGCCTTCTGGGTAGGGGTAGGACCTATATAACAGTGTGCGCAGTTTCGCGCGGTTGAAGTTTGCATCATTGGGAAGGTCTGCACTTTGTGCCTCCAGTCAGTGCGTCGCCTGCTGAGAGTATCGACATCTGTCTCGAACGGTTTTGCAACTGAAGGTTTCTTGGCGGTATCGATGCAAGCGTCCGAGCTGCGTCCAATTCCGGGCAGGGTCCTTATACTGCGGTGTGCGTTTTGAGGTTGAGGAGTCTGTCACGTGGAGTGTCGAGTTGCGCGATGGTAAGGGGACAGGTGTCGCGACCCCAGCACGGACACTGGAACACAGAACAGTGACCGGAGGGGGTGTCCAGTACACTGGAAGTTAGGTATTGGTATGCGCAGGTTTCTGAAGGTGAGGTTTGTGCAACTCCAGGCTGGCGCACGTCTGCTAAATGCATATACAGGACGTGCGCGGCTGGCGCCGCACGTAGAGCCAGCGCATATCAGCTATTTGACGGAAGGTTGAAGACGATGATCCATCGCAGAGTTCAAGTGTTGACAGGTGGTAGCGGTTTTATGTGCTGCTAATCATGCCTGCCTGGCGGGCGT
>NW_024012672.1:0-829 GCF_000499745.2 Eimeria mitis | reverse complement strand
CACAGGTACTTCTTGTCCAGCCCAACTCACTTGCTGCATGGACAGAACGTGCCGCAACTACCCACCCAATGGCAAACGCGAAGCGGCCACAGCTGTCCGGCACATCTAAGCACGTGGAGGTTACAAATATCGCGCATAGAAAGAAACCTAACCAATTGAATCAAGCGTGCAGGCTGCCGCCTTTGCGTATGCTTCAAGAAAGCGCGAGACCGCGCTTGTGTACACCTACCTGCAGGTCAATGCGACTTCGACAGGACCACGCCCACCCGTTTATACTACGTCCAGCGTCTACTCGAAAGCGCCAGAGCAAGACGCACCTTACAACAAGCCAACGCGAGGCGTCATTTGTCTACAACTGAATGGGACAATGTTCTGCACAAGCATTTGAAGTTACGCAACACACAATGCACTGCGTGGCCGCACGTTGCGTCATACGCAGACATTTCACAGGTTTAAAAGAGTGTTGCTAAGCTGACATTGACTCCACCTTGGCTTTTGGCATATATAACGCACTCGCTGTATTTGTTTGGCAGTTGCCATAATGTTTTGCGTCTGGCCCTGAAACCCAAAAATGCATCAAGAAGGAGGCATATATGCGGCACGACGCACCGGATGCTAGACAACCAACTGTTCAACGCAACACAGACCGTTGAAGTTTCCACTATAAAACGCATGTGTTAACGACTCAACCCTTCCTCGGTTAGCGCACAATTTCAACGGAGGTGTAACAGATGCTCGCACCGAACATCTAACACCTCGCCTTTCTCCGCCTATAATCAAACATATAAGTAATACACGGCCACTGTATGCAAACGCTGTCGTGCTTAGC
>NW_024012671.1:0-830 GCF_000499745.2 Eimeria mitis | reverse complement strand
GTTGCAATGAAGCTAACAGACTCAAGGTAAGAGTATCCGAGAAGCAACTTACATATCTCCCTTGTCTCCCAGCGTCTTGGGCGCAACTTTGCAGCGCCAGGCTTGCGGGAGAGGCGGTGACCTGGCAAAAAAGTTTACCTCGCTGCAACTGATGATGCTACAACCTCACACCCAAGCACAAGCGAATCTTCTTTGTTGCATGCGCTATCGCTGTATGCAATTGTTGAGCGTTTGCATTTGTTTGCCACAGCCACATGGATGTTCCGGTGCTATCTTCGGACAGGGTAGGCGGCAGGCTCAGGCTGCTTAATGCAGCATTCTGTGTGTGATGTTGGTCTGCATATTCCTACAAGAGTGCAGGCTGACCACTGAGGGCCAAGCAGATCCTCAACAATAGTGTATAGTGTGAGTGCCTGCAACAATAGCGGCTTGGTTGTGTATGCACATGGGGTTGAGTTCTAGCACGAATTGCAGTGGGCATTGCAACTCGTCTCACGGCGCTAACTGTCCTCCTGCCACACTTCCAGGCTACCCTGTTACTGGATTTGAGGTTATCAGCTTTTAGGGGATAAGACAGAGGACTCTCGTTGCACGTATGCTTCCTGATTCGCGTATCTTGTCTCCCGTCTGCCAAACGTAGTATCAGAAACTGCGCGAACGAGTAGACAGTTAGGCTGCGCGTCCTTGCTGCAGCCTCCGTTATCGGATCCGCTTCACATCCCGTAAGAAAGTCCTGACGATTGGTGCGCAGCTGTACGGGTGCACAGTTGCCTCGAGGTGGATCTACAGGGCGGTGCATTCCTCTGTGTCTAGCAACTCCTGACGATTGG
>NW_024012669.1:0-830 GCF_000499745.2 Eimeria mitis | reverse complement strand
GTGTTGCAACAGCGCATAACGCCCTATTCTGCTTCACCGACATCAGCTTCCAAAACACGACAAAGCCAGTTCGCTTAAACAGAAATATCAAAGGACGCTTTGCATATATGTGCATATCTGCCAAAGTTGGCGGCGTTAAGACGGTACACTATAGCACCACGAATACAAATGGTTTGTCTGAAAAGTACCCAGCGCAAATACATCGGCACCGCGGCCTCCGCTGGTGACACCGAACATAAAAAGGGAAATACGATGCCCCGGATGGTGCTAGCGAGGACAGGACGTCGCACAAACAAGTCTTGACACATCTGCGGGCACCCCTACGTCATTCGGCGTTTGCCGAAGCACGACCAAGATCCACCAGGCCAAACCCCACCTGTTCGACGCCCTGCCACTGCTAATACATCGCAACACTAATCGGACATCACCCATCAGAGCTGTACCAAGCGTTGCTACCAGGCCTGCTGCTCGCTTAGGATGGCGGGAGACACGTCGTCGTGAGTTAAAAGCATGTAACAGGCCACTGAATCCACTCGCTCACCGTCACATCTATGACATAATTAACCTATACGCAGAAAGACGCCGACGACGCCGAGAGTTGTGGAAACAAAATATCTTTGCATTGTGGTGATTCTAACGGTCCTGCGCTTGACTTCCTTCCCTTCCACGAAATGCAAGTTCCCGCCGCCCGAATCGCGATTGCACGTCTCAATGGCATGAAAGAGGAGATTTTTAAAAGTACTAGCCCTTCCACTGAATTAGACAAGGCATGCGCCAGTGAGCCTCCTGGTCGTGTTGCTCTCTGCACCGTCTATGTTTCATATCAACGG
>NW_024012668.1:0-830 GCF_000499745.2 Eimeria mitis | reverse complement strand
CTTCTGCTTGTACACAGTAAGGGAATAACCTACAATACAACACACACACTCTTTTTATTTATTTATTTATTTTTTTGGTTGTTTTGTTTGTTTATTTATTTATTTGTTTGTTTGTTTGTTTTTTTTTTTTTGTTTTTTTGTTTTTTTGTTTGTTTATAAAGTTTAGGATATCAACACCCAATACGCTTGACGCTCTGAACATATAAACCCTAAACCCTAAACCCTAAACCCTAAACCCTAAACCCTCCTAAACCCTAAACCCTCTCTCAAACCCTAAACCCTTTCTTAGAGTGTAAACCCTCCCAATACCCCTAAACCATTTGCTAAACCCTCAACCCTATCGAAAACCCTCCTAAACCCTCTTAAACCCTAAACCCTAATCCCTCTTAAGCCCTCTTAAACCCTAGTCCCTCTTAAACCCTAAACCCTCCTAAACCCTCTTAAACCCTAAACCCTCTTAAACCCTCTTAAACCCTAAACCCTCTTAAACCCTAAACCCTAAACCCTCTTAAACCCTAAACCCTCTTAAACCCTGTATGGTGTGTGTATATACTTGAGTGCTTGTGCGACGGGCATTTGTAGTGTTTTGAGTATATCTGCCATTCTTTCTATCCAAAAAACTTTTTTAGTAATATCTACAGAATAATAAGATGAAAGAACAGAAAGGAGACTCTGAGACCCCGCTGATGAATGCAACATATACACCTTCGTCATCTTCTTCTTGCATGCGTTCGGCAGCAAACTAAATACTATACACACACACAGCAGCAGCAGCATATAGGAGCACTGAAGGGTTTCTTCCTCTGGCGGCGTTTCTGTCTAGTATCTAG
>NW_024012667.1:0-830 GCF_000499745.2 Eimeria mitis | reverse complement strand
AGCAAAAAACGCTCAAGAAGGGGACCTGGCAACTCGATCGTGCCCGTAAACCTGGCACAAAGCTCATTTCTAAGCGTGAGAACGTTCATCTACATGACCACAAGTTTTAAATACAAAACGCGCGGCCAAGGACATGAGCATACACAACAGCAGACTGGCCTGCGAACGTCCACAGACCGACGTCACTGAACGCCGTCTTGCGGCATCACATAACCATTAGAAGCTGCAATTAAGCCCGCTGAATTCTCATATATCTGTCACGAATCAGAGGACCCGAACGCCCCACAGAAACCGGGCGCCGCGCCTCAGTACAAAAAAAGCAGAGTCGGGGGCTTTCCACCGCGCCCCAGCACGCTTCGCAATCAATGGCAGTCCGCCTTAAGGCAACCCCAAAGCGGCATCTCAGTTTATGGCAGCCCAAAGCATCAAATAATTGCAAGTCAGTTAGGCTGCCCAGCGCACGGCGATGTAACTGCCAAAATCTCCTCTTGTGTACCGTGCAACACCGTGCAAACATGCAGTCACAGCAGCTGTGTCGCAGCGAACGTAAACATAGTGCATATACGCCAAACTACAAGGCTCTTCCGAAGCTCTGAATTTCCTCCCATATGCAGGAGCGCTGCCGACAGAAAAACCTTTTTCCTGCGCGTCTCCACCCCTACGCGCTGCTTCCATTAACTGTTGCTCCCTGTCCGTTGGAATACTCCATCTTGTATATCCACACAGCCCAATACGCCTCAAGCACGCAGACAGACAGCTATGCGGCCGCGGCAGGCACCGCTGGGATAACTGGAGGCATGCTGAACTAATGCCTGATTTTTGCAGGACAC
>NW_024012666.1:0-830 GCF_000499745.2 Eimeria mitis | reverse complement strand
CGGCACGTCTAGCTGTGGAGACGCAGAAAGAGTTCCACGGCTTGCGTTGTGCTGGCAGTTGTCCATTAGTACATAAACCTGATGATCACGTGTCTGCATTAAGGCATAGAGTCCATTTGTACAAAGAAACCTCTGACACGCGTATATCGCTATGGCAGCGCATCTATGGGTTCTTCGCCAATATGATAGGTCTTGGCGGCAGTGCAGACGAGATCGCAGTTGTATAGCCCTGACTGATGCCCTAATGCAGTTTTTTGTTAAGAGCTTGGGACGAAGACGCTTGCACTGGTTGAGTGGTCCCCTATGCAGTGAGTGTTGCACACCTGTGATGAAACTGAGGCTATGGACGTGGAGAAAACGGCATCTGACTGCATACGCCGAAACAGTCATGGCGGGTATGGATATATCGGCTCATCTTGATGCGTGCTGACTAAAGGGTATCCAATTATTCAAGCTATCGGCGGTCCAGTTCGTCTTTGCCAACCTGTACCCAAGGTAAGAATATCATGCAGTGCAATGTCGGTGCAGATACTCCGCAATCTCTTTCAAGCGGGCGTTGCCTATGCACGAGATTCTGCGAAGCTGTAGGGAGACAATAAGTGTTTCATCCCGGCGTTTATCAGAACATGATTCCAATGGACGTGTCTGAGAATCGATGCACTCAGTCCATTCATCGGTCGAGTAATCAGACGAACGTAAATATCTGCGTCAATGCGTGCATCGGCTAGACGCGGTTAGCATAGGCCTCCGCGGCAGCGCGAAATGCCTTTGCAGGTATATGGACCTCACTGGCGTCATAGTACAACTTCCCGTTAGTGGCGCATTCGGGG